>NW_023597054.1:19265364-19283109 GCF_011947565.3 Pollicipes pollicipes | reverse complement strand
ACCTTACCCCAGCACCTTGGTGTCGTTGCCGAGCTCTGGTAATGTAATTCGAGCTGGGCGAAAGGTGAGGCGTGAAAATGCTTGCACGCATGATTGCATGCAAAATGCTTGTATTGCATATCCATGCTTGCATACATTGCCCGGCAAGGATACAAATAACAAATTGCTGAATGCGCAATTTGGTTACATGATCATTGATGATCGTTTTCCGTTTCCTTGTGTATCTATAAAATTACGAAAAAATTTTTTGTGTCGGAGGTTTTGAACGAACTAGCAGGTAAACAAACAGTGCATGGCGGGACAGCACAAACAATGACAGCTTTGAAGGCAGGTTGACTTCGTAAACTTTGTTTACTTGTCGCAAGCCTTCTGTTTTTTGTACATCCTGTGGACGTCATTTTCGAGGTTCTTTTTGTTTCTATCATTTGGTGGTTTGTCGAGCCTCTACACGACCATAAAAACCCTGTGACTCACAAAACGTGGCTTTTACGAGTAGGCGTAAATCCAAAGGTGATCGTGGCAGTTTCGTATCACCACATGTACCACATGTATTTCTAGCACATCTACAGCATGGCTGGGAAAGTTGGTCTGCTTACTAGAATGTATACAACTCACGTGCCATTGCCAGTGCACGAATGCCTCGTGTTTGTTAGAACCACTGATAATGCGCCAGAAGGCTATTGATTCTGTTTTTTATTTTGTTGTTTATTTTGTTTGTCTTTACTTTCAGATACCACGGAAGCCGTTATCGCCGATAAGCAAAGTCACGTCCCATGACGACCTCGGAAACTTCAAACGACATGGCCTAACAGTGATGCGCTGGGCTTGGAACCGCTTGCGGACAGCCATCGTCTGCTACGCAGCCTGGAACGAAGTGACCATGGACCGCTCATCTTGGTTCCGAGCTACTGGTCCCCCTTCATGCCGTCTCCTCCTGGGCATGAGCTCCCGTTCGGTTTCGTTCCGGGTGGAGGACCTGCGCTGAGTCTGGTCGCAGGTCGCTGGCTGCCTTCAGCTCGGGTCGCAGGTCGTTGTGGATGCCTTCAGCTCGGGTCGCAGGTCGTTGTAGCTGCCTTCACCTGGGTCCAGGGCACTTGACCACAGTTGAATTGGTGTTATGCTAGCAGCCTAGACACGTCTTGTCCTAAGGACAGGATGATATGCCAGGCCCCGGGCCACACCGCGCTAATATTCGAACATATTGACCCAAGGAAGTCGGTATATACCGTCGTGGTCCTAGGTCGTAGTTCTTCATTTATCTTACCCTCAGGTCACTGTTACCTTCATTTAAACAGCAGGACACCAGTCTCGATTGGTTTTACGCCAAGTCGACTATAGCTCTGGCCTTCAACGCAGATCATCTGTGTTGTCCAGTTATACGGAAGTTGCTAAGTTTATGTCAGATTTTCGACCTCTGCTTTTGACCCCACGCAGTCCGGTTAATATCTAACCATAAGGTAGCCTTTCTATATTCCATGCAACCCCAGTAGATCAAACTTCACTCATCTCGATATCAGACCTCCAGTCGTTCGTTGCACTGATTCCAGGAAGCCAGGATTTAGGTTAAGATTTCCGGTCTCCAGCCAGGTTGCCCGTCTTCGGTGGTCGGAAACTCACGCTGGCTATATGGAACTGCTAACCTTGGCGACAGGTTGTCAGTTCCCACTTATTTAAACTAAGGTTGCCTGTATCTTCTTCAAATGAACGTCAATCAGGAGCGTAGTTTATCAGGACGAGTTGGAGGGGGGGGGGGGGGGTAAACATAAAAAATGGCAGCAGTGAAAATCTTGATCAACTGGCCTTCCTCATCTTCACCTCCCGCCACGGGTCACTAGCCTCAGATCACCATCTCAGGCTACTACACCACTGATCTCCAATCGCCATGTCTGCGCAAGACTGCTGGTCTCAGACTAATGGCGGCTGTCACCTGGTTCGAAGAGCCGTTTTACAAGTTCACATTATCGGTCTCCAAGTTCAGGTCGCCGGTCTCAGGTTGTCAGATGTACGATCTCAAGTTATCAGATGACGATCGCCACCCGGAGGCAGCTGGTCTCAGGCTGCTCGTCTCGAGTGATCAGGCTGGTTAACTTCAGTGGTCAGGTGCCTGGTCTCCATTTATCAGGCCCCGTATCTAGATGTCAAGTTGCCCGTCTCCAACGTCAGGTGATCTGTCTCTTCAGATGCAGCTTGCCAGTCGTCGAGTCGAGTTGCGGTTCTCCAGCCTGTCGCCGCCTCTATAGTATAATATAATAGGCCGCCTGTCTCCACATTCAGGCTGCCTGTCTCCAGATTCCGGGTGCTGGTCTTGAGATTCAGCTCTCTGGTCTCAAGATTCAGTTCGCTGGTCGCCAGGCTCAGGCCGCTGGTCTCCAGGCTCAGGCCGCTGGTCTCCAGGCTCAGGCCGCCGGTCTCCAAGCTCAGGCCGCTGGCTTTCGGCTTCAGGCTGCTGGCTGGCGACTTCAGTTAGCCGGTCTCCATTCATCTCTTTATTAGGAATGTAAGCATTGCCTACACTGTCAGCTGAACACTAGGTGGCGCCCCCTGGTAAACGTCTTTTTCACAATGTAAATACGCAACAAGATGACTGGGGTGAGTTCTGTGCAATTCGTTGCAAGCGGCATTTAACTCTAAGTATATATTTTTGATGAATGCCTTTGGCATATAGCTTTTCAGTTATTGCCAACGGAGAAACGTGGACCTGGGACATACCCCATATATGTCAGATTCTGTTGCTTTAAATAAGCCATTCCAAAGCAAGCTATCCTTAAATCAACCGCCCTGGGGCAGGCTTTCCGGAAATCGGATAACCCAGGGAGAAGATCTTGTTCCAGAATAGATTATGTCAGGCTAGGATGTTCCAAATCAGGCTTTCCTAGAACAGATAATCGTGGGGTGAATTTTGGTCGTTAAAACCTGCAGCCAGCCCATGAACCATGTATCAGACTACCCATCATCTTGCAATCGTACATGAAAATGTTCGGGGAACCCGTATGTTCAATGAGGAATTGCCTAATAAGCATCTGTCCAGTGCCAACCAGACACGTAAACGCACATCATGTGAACAGTGGAGCCGGACAAACGCACGCCACCGCCAATTACCTCGCCCCCATATTCAACGCACCATGCGCAGGCGGGCGCTGGTTTGACGTAAAGCATGCGAACTTCACACCCATTACCACCATTAACTGCCTAGCAGTAATGCACCCAATCTTCCCGCAGAAGTTGGTGCGAGCGGGGCGTCGCGTTGCATGACTGGAAGCAGTAATCGCGGAACGGAGACAGTGCATCGAGTGCTCGGGTCTGGTGGCGGGGGGGGGGGGGGGGAAGGGAATGTCACCTGGGATGCAAACAGTGGGCAGCAACGCCTGTAGCGCAGCAGTGACGACCAGCGGCGGGCTCTCCACAGCGTGGACGTGATGCAGCAGGATCTTCCTGTGGTTGTTAATGGCTTGGGGGACGTCACAGGCCATCGACATTGGTAAATAGAGATCGCATCACGTGCACCTGTATCGGAACACTCCACTCCGGCCAGTGAAGTTGAGGGATGAATGGTGAGTGGTGTTGCTCATCAAACGCGGGAAGATCTATCTCACGCTGCCGGCCACGCTGCAGTGACCAGCTGCCAACGTGAACCGAATCACTGCGCCGCGGCCAAACCACCGCCTCCGGCGCCACATTTGTCTCAGTACGGTCAAAATGGTCACGTGATTTACGCTGATGAGCGGAGCAGCAGCGATGCCATGCATTTGAAGCCGCGGCCCAAGATTGCAGCCTTGACAGGCGGATGTGCCGCCAGCTCGGCGGCATAGCCAATGAGCGTGCATTTGCATCCGCACGGTGGCGAATGCACGGCGGACGTGCCTGGGCCGTGCAAAACGCGCTCATGTCGGCCAGTCGGGGTGAATTTCCACAGATTAGCCCCAGTTAGCGTCTGCCGCGGCCTGGGCGGGCCGGGCGGGCCGACGGGCAAGGTCAGGCGGCTGGAGCGCGGCCGGGCGGCCATGATGGCGGGCCGGGCCGGGCCAGAGAAGGGGACGGCCGGTGGACGGGGCGCCCCGCCAGTGCTCTCTCACCTGTCAGTGCGGCGATCCAGGGGTAGTGCGACGCGTCCAGCGCCTGGCGGGCCGCCTGTCCCAGCGCCGAGGAGCTGAGTTCGGCCGCCGCCAGCTGCTGCTGGTACATCTGGGCGGCGAGCGCGGCGGCTGCGGCCGCCGCCATCCCGGGCGAGCTGGCGCCCAGGCCGAACGGGTACGTGGTGAGCGCGCTGGTGAACGGAGACTTTTCGGCGGCCGGCGCGGCAAATGAGGTGGAAAGCGGCGTGGCCATGGCGGCGAGCGCGACCGTGTGTGGAAGCAGCGTGGCCGCAGCGATCGAGGCGGCCGGCGCGGCGGCCGGCGGCGAGCGGCGGCCGTGCGCCACCTGCTCCGTCCAGTCTGCACCGCGCCCACTCATTTTTCCACCATTATTGTGTAAATACACGCTTAGCACAGGCTTCGTACACGCGGGAAAGCGATTTTGACAATTACAAGTTGAGAAAACGACACAATATCACACTTGTAAACAAGCGAGGCCAATCGGCGCAGCGCGGTGTCACCGTCAGCCAATCAGCGACCGCCGCCGCCGGGATAAATTATGATAATGCCGGGCCCGCAGCTGGTCGATACTCGCACTCAGCTGGCGCCGACGGGCCTGCCACCAAGCGGTCAGCGGGGGAAACACGCAAGCCTTCACCCTGGCTTCTTGGGAGGTCATGCCGGATTGCCCTTATAAAACACTAAATTCTGTCCTTGAACAAATATGACCACTTGACCACAATTTTTTTCGCTCCTTCGCCGCCGTGTGGCTTGTCGGTAGAGCATGGTAGTGTTCTGTCGTGGCTGCTGGGATCCAGTGGCTTTCTCACGGTCTGCTGTCGGGAACCACACGCGGTGACTTTTTTGGTATTGGTAGGTTCTTTACCCCAATTGTTTCCATCACGAAGCGTCGGTGTCTTTAAAAAATGTGACATCCTGTTACGTGATGCATGTGATCGCTCTATTTATTGTTTGTGGGCTTTGTCGCTGGTGGCAGTTGACCCGGTAGCATCCTGTGGTGTTCCACGTGCCATGTGGGCTGCTTTTCATCGTTGTCGCTCGCTCGTAAACTTGTTTGCTAAGTCAACGATCTGTGCTACCGACACAGCGCTGTGCGTGCAATGCACTGGGCTCGGGAAAACAGCTAAGACAGGACGCATATATACGCATATATATATATATATATATATATATATATATATATATATATATATATATATATATATTGTGTAGCAGATACTGTGTGTGTTGCAACGTCTGCCACCTATTTTGAATATCTTTTCGACGTTATTTTTTGTCGGGCAAGGCTAAACATCGGCTTCCTTCGTGTAAGGGTGCGTGACGGTACAGGCAATGATTAAGTCCCATTGGTTTATTCATACGATAATGAACGTTGGTGTGGAAGCAGGGCTGGAGTATGGAACGCCACCCATCTTCCAATCTATGAGGTTTAACGTGAACCTAGTTGATGGGCAACAATAATTGATAAAAAAGAAATGATCCGGCGCCCCGCCCTATTGAAACATTCTTAAGACCCTGAAATCAAACCAAAGATGTTCTATGATCTAGGCACTGCCTTAGCACAAGTCGTGGACTTAATACGCATATATAAGTTTAAGACCACTGCTTGCACATGGTCGTTGCTTCTATTGCTCTTGATCCAATGCGTTTTCTGGCCAAACGCTTTAGATTACGCCCCCGTCCTTGTCTTATTATTGCTTCCTGAGGTCAAACTGGTCAATGAATCGGTGACGTGGTTGTTCGTTACGATGACCATCATATCAAAGATATATACCATATTGACCTACATTGTGAGACCATTCCGTACACGCGAACTATGTCCTTGGTCTGCGATAAAGTTGCATTTTTCAATGTTGGTTTATTTATACCACGTCTTTCATGAATTTTAAAGATAACCGAATGCAGAATGCCGCGCTGGGAAACAGACCATCGAGCTCTCGGTGCTAATTAAACCCAGATAACCCACTGTTTTTTGCTTTTCATTTCAGTTTTTCTTCAGAATTTGCACCGTATCCTTGCCAGAAATTCGGCCGAAGTAGCCTCTCCCAAGCGGGAGGTTTCCCGAGCCCAGCTCTCTGGACAAGCGTTCGTCCAGGTCCAGGTGCTGACCCTTGCATCAGCTGTTAAATCGGAATCTGTCCCACACCCATGGTTTCTGAGAAAGAACACGAATCTGATGCCTTATCAATGTGGCTGTGGAACAACCTTGCAAGTACTGCTAGGTGGACCAGGCATGCAACGGGCAGTTGAGAGTCGATGAGAGGACGCAAATTATTCCTGGCGGCTTATTGGAATTCAGCTCTCCTGAATGAATAACACCAAACTTAGCGTGCAGAGTTTGAATGTCAATTTTTTAAGACACTGTTTCCAGTGATTTTGATAATCTTTTTGCCTTTTAGCAACGCCTCGATCGCAATCCGTTTGCGTTTGGCAATGCGCTCTTCTCTTATATTGGCCTCCAAGCCGTTCACCACTACGCACATCGCTAGCTGGCATTTGTAACAATTTGTACGCAGCTCGAAGTAAGCTTTTCTCAATATCCTTTCTCACAACGGGAGGATGGATACGTGTTGCTTGTCATGAATTTGAATCCATACGATGCCAGAACTGCGGTAGTTGCATTCACAGCACACCCAGCACAGTGCAAACACTGCCTTGAGGTTGCGTCTGTGAACTAGCGTCGTTCCTTTGGTATATCAAGCGGGCCCAAACAACTTGATGATGCTGGCAGCCCTGAGCGGCGCCCGCACATCTGGCACCGACTGCTCCCAAACCTACCGCACTTCTCAAGAGTGCTGAATTTGGCGAACCTATTCATTGACCTGCACACATTCCACGCATCCACACACCCACCACTTACCCTGGCCTACAGCACATATTATTCTAGGCTAGCACGCAAAATGCAGATAGCCAATGCAGTCTGGAGCCGGGCTGTCCCGTTTCCCCAGCTCGCGGGCGCGGAAGGCTGGCTAATATGGCAGCCGTTCCACAGACCCCCACCACTCAAAGAAAATTATCCATTTTACCATTGGGAGACGCTCGTTCTGTCAGCTGTACTACATCAGCTTTCCTCAGCATCCTCCAGCCGTCCACGGCGGCGAGTTCGGTGGGCGCGCTCGCGGCGCCCGCCGCCTCGGCGGCCATGTTGTGCGCGGGCCGGGAATGCCGACATGCCGGCCGTGCCGGGCAGCGGCCGGCCGGCCCGGCGCGCCGGGCTGTCACGCGTCCACCGGCCCCACGTTTGCGGTGGAATTACGTGCAGCCGATTCCATCGTATTAGATATTTAGTCGGCCCGGGTCATTAACATGGTCCCGGCCGGGCCGTCCCCGTCCACTGACCTATGGCCTGAGTGCAAAGCTCCGCAATAATACGCGATTCTGCGGGTTCATCATAGGCAAGGGAGGACGCGGAATGGGAAATTTGAATAATGCACTTGCAATAACTGTCCAATTTCCCGGCTGGTTCACTGTTGGCAGTGCAAAGCTATTTTAGGCAGAGGGAGCTAATGAGTTGAAATGTTTGGTCAATCAGCTGGTCGCAATATAGCCGGCTAACCAGACATAAAACTGTTAAAGCTCTGCCAAGAGCTATTCGGGAAATAGCATGCGTCGTTAAATCATCGAAAACATCGACCACTGCCAATGGACACTTCAATCACAAAAATGTTCCCCTTGTGATATTCCGTATTAAAACAAAAGCCATTTGTTCAGCACGCGACGGTATGGTAGCTGTTAAGGCAACAGACATAACTTCCTCCACAGGTAAAGGTAACTTGGTTTATGTGACGCCAAAGTTAGAGCTGCTTTGGATCTAGGGGGAGAATCCATATACCACGCATCTTAAACAAATCACGTATATTTTAGTTACCATGGTAGAGCACCTGACATGTTCGCAATGGTATCTCGTGCAAATACATCCGTAGAATATCGGCGCTTATGGTGAATTTTCAATCTCGTGCCAATGTTTCTCAGAACGAATGCACAGCTTGAAGCACCCCTCAGACTCCCTGACGAAGCAAACAAGTCATCAGAAAGTTCGGCGTCGTTGAAAGCGCTTCTTTGTTTCGCGCCATGCCAGTATCCGTGCTGTATGTTCAGTGTTCTTCTCGCAAGCTGCGAAGTTTCATAATAATGTAGCGCCTGGTCTCAATTAGACGAAACTACTTAGCAACTAAAAGCACTCGCGGGCGCAAAGTTGCTCCATATATCAGCGTCGCGGACATTGTGCGGCGAACTGCTCCATTTTGAAAATTGAGCCCGTCGGCGCGGCGGCGGCGCCGCGGATCGTCGTCTCTGTTTTCTTGCCGTCCCCGGACGGTGCTTTGGGCGCGCGGGCCGGCGCCGCGCCGTCCGCCGGCATCTCGCGGGATTAGGAAATTGTTCGCCGCCGCCGGCTATATTGCCGTTTCGGGGCGGGGATTGAGCCAGCCGTCGCCGGCAGAATTAGCGGGCCGGATTCGGCGCCGCTAAATTCCTGCCCTGTAAACTCAGCGCTGCCGGCGGCGGCAGCGGCGTGACGCCATCTTGACACGGCCGCCGAAAACGCGGCGGCCAGACATCCGCCGCCGCAAATTTTATGCATCTGGCTCCGGTTTAATTAGTGTGTTTTGGCGGCCGGCTTTGTTCGACGCGGGCGCCGCTGTAAATCTCTCGCGCTCGACGTGTCGTGACGAAGCCCAGAAACGAGAGACTGGGTCCGATCGGCGCACGGCGACCCTCCCCCGCCCCCTCTGCAAAAACAGCCGGCCGGATGACGTACCGAGCCAACGTGCCGGTGGGCTGGCACGTCCGACAATTACAACCGATTCGTCACGGGGTTGTGCTGCACGTGTGTCGCTCCTTGCGGAAATCCAATTTACCGGCCGCTGTCCCCGCGTCTTCGGTGCCCGGCGCCGCGAAGTTCCATTGTTGCCGGCGAAACGACTGCACAGCAGAGTGGCTTTCCTTTATCTCGGCGCGCAGCTCAGCGTCGGATCGGACCGGGGCCACTTTAATCAGGAATTGTTCAATCAATTTAATGCACGGCTGGATCCGGAGCCTCCGCGCCGAGCGCCCACCGGATATTGAATTCTGTCGGCGGCCGCCGGACGGCGCGTGCGGTTGAGGCGGTGGCTCCTGTTAGCGGCAAGGCGGGCCGAATCGGCCAGCGGCCAGCCGCGCACGGCTGCTCCGCCGGCCGTGCACAAACAGAGCGGCGGGGCCGCGGCCGCGGCCCGGCACCGCATGAAAGGCGACCGGCGCGAGCGGGGAAGGATAACGAGGCGCGTCCTTGGCGTCGCCCCAGCGGCGCGGCGGCGCGCGGCGGCCATGTTGGATCGGGCGGCGGCGCTGCACGCCTTTTTGCAGGGCGCGCGCTATTAGCGGCGATCGGTGGCCGGCGTCCGTACACGGCTCGGTCATTACCCGGGCCGAGATAAGGGCTGACGGGCGCGGCGAGCCCGGCAGCCGGGCGCGGCACATAAGTCTGGGGCTGACGCGCGCCGCCGCCGCCGCCGCCTCCGATAAAGGCCCGGCCCTACCGGCTGAAGATGCTAAAACAGATTTTAAATATTAAATGAGCGCTCTGCGTCATAAACAAGTGAAAGACATGTCTGAGACAAGTCACGTGGACAGAGCCGAGTGCGGAGACAGTTTACTGCGCGAGCGCCGGCGCCGCCGTCGGCCGCCAAAGCGGGCCAGCTCCGACGCCGCCGCACCCCGCCGGCCACGTCTCTGAGTTAGAGCTCCGACCGTGCGCCTGCATTATCATCGGAATATATCAGAATGGCTCTGAAATATGTACATGTCTATATAGCCATAATGGGCGGTGGGCATTAGGGCCAGGCGCGCGGCGCGGGTGGTGAGGCGCGCCGCCCCACGCGCTCGCGCCCCAAAGGTCAACTCCGAGTATTGACCTCCGCGGGGCGGCGGCCACGGGCCGCGCTCTTGGCCGCTGATTACGGAATAACTGTGATACATACTTTATGGGCGTTTTTGTGAAAACGGAATAATGAAGACATCGGCCACACCGGGGGATACGGTATTAGGTGTTTTCTCCGATTGTGTGCTTGATAAAAAACGGTCAGATCGGGCATGGCTGGACTCCTCCCATGGTCGAGACAGTAAACAACTTTTTGCCTCCGCTGCATGTCGAGTAAATCTTGTCTCGGCTCTTGCACGCGGCGGGTTTCGTGTCCCGGGAGCGTATCTCAAAAACAAGGCCAAACGGAACCTTCAAGTCATTTGATTTATTCGTCGGCAGTTGCAATGGCGTAAATAATTCAAACAGGCAGCTGCTGACTTCTGTGACAGGGAATCGTTAAAAGGAGCGATTTCGGCCAATCTGAAGGCATCGTGCATTGGAGCAGCCCTGTCCGCTAGCGCCACCAACGGAAGGTGAGCGAACTGACAAGTAGCTGAGCAAGGGTACTTGATGCATCTTATATCGTCTTGTCTTCCAACAGGCAAAGTTTCACTATACATACAACGATTTGGTTGCAACGGAAAACAAATTCACGAGTACCAATTTTGTTTTCTTCGGTGCGTGCTGTCACGTCGGACGGCTACCAAATTTAATATTTAGGCACTTTCTTGCTCTTCCATCAGGCACCCACCTCTCTTCCTTGTTTCAAAATTTGTAACATAAAATACCGTTCATACGAAAAAGCTGTTAAACCGTACATATGTTAGATGAGGCATGAGGCATGTGCCAGCAGCCAATGTAGAAGCAAACTGAGTCGCCTAACACTGATGGCGCCGACGGAGCAGCATCGCAGCACCATATGTCCTGGCTGCTGTTGGGGTATTTCGGTGAAGTGCAAATTCCAAAAGCCTGACGCGTTGTTAATGCTTAAAACGGGTATTATTTACCTCATCCATTGAAGATCTATCTTGTGCACTATGACAGGGCATTGTGGTATACCAATCTTAAGTTTGCCAGCGCAAGGCATCGTGGTATTATAATCGTAAGTTTCAAGAATATGTGTTAGTATAGCAGATGTGAGCTTCGTTTGCACATCACATATCACACAGCTGTGCACACAAACCTGTGGTTAAAGACGCAGCCAGACATAAAACCCACTGGAGGGACCTACCCCGATTTTCTCGCGCTGTCAGCAGTCAACTTCTGCACACAGCGTTCACTGGCCAACTCTAATTGGATTGGTCGCTCCAGTCGTGGGCCTCCATGGTTCGTTCCCACGAGGATCAGAGCACGCCATTCCAGACTGATATACGGTTTGTGGTACGTCTGCCGTCCTTTCTGACTGTTTACCGCCTGAGAACAGGGCAGACGGAGCCGGCGAGCCTGGCGTTTCACCGGCCCGCGTCCGCCTGGGCCTCAGTAGGCGGAAAATAAACACATAAAAAGCGAGACGCGCCGTTTATAAACATGACCGCCAGCAGCTGCCCTATCTGCCGGTCGTCTGATGTCAGCAGCTGAGATGCCGGCGAGCTGACCTCATTGCGCGTGGGGTCGGCCGCCGTTCTCGCCGGTCAGAAGCGGCCTCGCCACTAATGAAGCCGGCCGGGCCGATGGCCGCAAGAATTCTGCCGCGCCAATTACGCGCGCATTTCGGCGGCGGCGTGCGAGCCAATCGTAAAGCGCGATGGCCGGCTGGCGACGCACGCAGGCCCCGACGCGCGCTCTGAGGGCGCGCTTTCCGGCATATGGCGGCGGCGCGCCGCGGCCGCGCGCTAATGATGCCCGGGCAGTCACGCGCCGCAGGAGTCGCACGGCGGCTCTGGACGCCGCCGCCGGCCACTCTCATACCTGAAATAGTTTGAGTGGGCTTTTTGCCGCATCCGGCGGCGAGGCTTCCGCCGGCGCGCCCGGTCGCCGCGCCGCCGCGCCATATTCCCGTTTCATTATGATAAATCATGTTTGTTCGACGCCGAAATGAAGCTGTAAATCTCGGCTTCCATGCTAATAAGCGCGGCGTGCCAATAACGCGCTGGCAGCGGCGTCGGCGCCGACGGCGACGGCGACGGCGACGGCGGCGGCAGCAGCGGCGACGGCACGGCCACGCCTCGACCGACGGCGTCGCGCTGCTGCTTTGTCTCCCGAGACGCGGCGACATTGATTATCGGTTATGCATTACACGTGGTGCTGAATAGTATATGTGGGTGGGGCGGGCGGTGGCGTTCTGGGCGCGCGGGCGGCGCGTGCGTTCGGCAGAAATGGTCGTCCAGCCCGGCGCAGCCGCTGGGTGCGACAACGGCTGCGCAGCTGTTATGGGCCACTTGCACGCGCTCGTCATAAATGGGAGGCTGTCGAGCTGGAAATGCGTGGGTGGTCAGGGAGGCTGCTTTTAGCCGCTCGGACACTGTTCGCGTTCGAGCCCTGAATGTGGGATATGCGTCGAGAGTTGGATTTCGTATTCCTACCTTCACCGCATGACCCGACTCGCCCTTTGTCTCGAGGAGTCAGCGATTCCTAGTCAAGTAGCATAGCTCGAATACTAAGTTATAATGTCTCATAGGAGCTGACAATATTATTCAAATGATCGAAATTTGGCCAAATCACGGCCTCATCGCGGCAACCTAAATCCAACTCACAAAAGGTCCATCGCTCTGACTGTGCGCCGTAATATAAACCGATTCCTTGCTTCCGTAGCATAACACTTTTGCTTCAAGCTGCGTCATGTCGCCGTGAAACGGGCTGTAAACCTCGGCTGCAATGACCAATTCATGGTAGAGTCGTCCAAATTGGCATAATCTTCCTGTTAGAGCATCAAAATACAATACCCCGACAGAGTGGCACTAAACTCGTGCTCACAAAACCACAAAACATTATGAATATAGCATAAAAATAATCGTTACGCTCCGTTCACAAACGTAGTAAAGTCGTTTACGACACCTGGTTCGCGCATGCAGCCTAGGGAGAAATGTAACTTCAAGTAGCCCAATAAAAGCCTTGATGAGCCATAGACGGGCAGTTGTACGCTGCAACTACCCATGTCAGGTGCTATTTTATTGCCGTCTGCTAATTCATATATGGGTGCCAGTCAGCTCTAAAGCAGTTCGGAATCACCCGACATCCCAACACAGCAAACAATAACAGATGCACCGGAGCAAATCACGCATGCCAAAAATGCGATATACGGCCGGTTGAAAGTCGGTCGCGGGTTCTGACGGCACCGTTCCCGCATTCTACGGCGCCACAGCCGGAGACGGCGCGGCGGGATCGAGAGGCCGGCCAAGCAAACATCGCCGTAAGCGGCGGCGGAAATGCGCTCATCTGCAGTCATGACGCGGCTCGCCGCTGGCGGGAGCCAACGGGAGCCGACGGGAGCCGACGGGAGCCGGCGCGGAGGCTCCGTCCGCGCGACTCGCCAGCCACCGCCTCATTTTCGGCCCGATGAAATTCTCGGCCTTAATTTCCTGGCGAGAGCAGTCAGTCGGAAATGGGTATTCTCCGGACGTGTATTGATCCGCTGAAGCCCGCTCGCCGAAATAAATAAGGCGGAGAGGAGCGCCGGCGGCGGCGCCTTGCTTTAGAGGTGGCAGCGTCAGCCGGCGTGGATATTGGTCGGTTTGATTCGCAGCTCTCGGCAGTAAAGTGGCGTTTGATTGGGCTCGAGAAAACGCGTAGAGATATACGGCTGTGTTAGCCGTGCCCCACGCGCCATTATCGCCCGGCGTTTCATTTTGTATCGGGCTGTTTTGAGGACCGGGGTCAGCGGAGCTCGGACAAAGGGCCGAAGAGGCATCGGGTCAGGCGAACACGCTCATTCCAGTTTAGGCGGTCTTGTCAGCAGCAGCCAACGCTTGTAATCACTTTGTTGGCCTCGGGGATGATTACCGCTCTATCCGGCCATGGGAATTTTCATTGACAAATAGGTCATGTTTTTACAGCGGGGAGTGATTTGTATCCCTCGGCACATAACTGTTCTCGGCGTGCCTACCTGCTTCCCACTTCCTCATCCCGACGGCGGAAAATAATTAGTCCCGCCCAAAATCTGATAAGGCGCTTTCTCACCACGCCCCCGGCTATTATTTATTTCCGAGTGTACGGCTATATTACCGGGCTTAATGAGACCCGCGCCGGGCTTTTTGCCAGTTTTGCCGCAAACGAGCCGAAAAAGAGCTGTCACGACACACGCGTTTCAGTCAACAACCCCATCGGTCGGCGGCCGGCGCACGGCCGGTCGTGGGAGGCCGGCGGCAGCCGCACGGCGGCGGACACGCGTTGTCCGCTGTCCGCCCGCGATCGGACCCGGTCGGGCGGACACGGTGCTTCCGCGTTCCTCGCCGCCGGCGCACATCAAGCAGGTCACCGGAGCGGCGCAGCGGGACGGCCGCGCCGCAGCCGCCGTCGCTCGTGCGGGGCTCGCTCGCGGCTCGACCGGGCTCGAGTGTGCTCGTCCCGGACACGGCCACCGCTCGCCTCGAGATCGGTCGGTGGTCAGCCGTGGATTGCCAGGACGAGTGCACTACTCGGTCATGGCTCGTCCCAGACAGTTGCCGCAGGTCCTGGGTTCGGCCACCGCCCGTTCACGGCTTGTTCGCCGCCCGTCCATGGTTCGATCACCGCCCGTCGCTGCTGCGTTTCGTCCCCGCATCTCCGACAGTGCGCCCGGGAGTCATCTGCATTCATCACGGCTTGGCACACGCCCATCCAATGCGGCCGTCGCTCGGTCACAATGCAGCCACCGCTCGTCCCGTCTCGTCCACCGGCCGGCAACTGTTCGTCCGCGGCTCGTCCAGCGCTCGTCCAGTTCTCGGCCGCTGACAGGAGCGCGGCGCCCCCGCTTTATGGGCTTTAAATTTGTGGGGCGAGCCGCCCGATATCGGCACATCAAAATTCTCGACACGCTGAGAATTAAGGACTCAAAACGCCGCAGCACGCTGAGCGAGAATAACTCTCCGCGCCGGAAATTTATCCGAGTTGTCCTGTGGGGCGATGATAATATTTCATCCGGCACGACGCGACCGCTGGGCGGCTCCGGGGAACGCAGACGGGGCCGCTCTCCATATATGAAATGAATCTCCGACTTCATTTCCGAGGCTGCTGGGCCGTCTGGCTCAGAGACCGGCCCAGCGCTGACCGCCGGCCTCGGGCAGCCCTCTCGTGCCGCTCTTTCGGAGTTGGCAGCCGGCCCAGCCATGAGATGACAGTCGGCAGGAGATAAAGTCGGGTTTTCCTATGCTAAATATCGCTAGACGCTGAATTATGATTTGGTTAATTGCGTGGCTCGGGGGACGGGGTGATTTTCGCAGCGGCAATGGCACCATGGCGGAGGCCGTTGGGTACACTCTAACGATGCCCGAAGTCGGGCGAATTCGGACCGACTAGCCGGCCGGCTGGACTCCGCATGCAAGCTGTGAACCCCGCGAATGGTGCCCATGCATTGCTCAAATCAGGACTTGACGTGGTTCATGCATGCGATCGAGCGCTTCAGGGCGGTCAGATCGGTCTGTAATGATCGGTTTGGGCGAGTGCTCTTCTCTGTCTTTCCGACAAACGACTGACGGTTTTTCGATCATTTGTAAACGGACGAGGAATCTAGATAATTTGATGACTCAACTTGTCCTGAAATAGCGCAGTTGTTGTGTGGCTTAAATTCCCTCATTATCCGAGTGAAGCTTTATCACTGGGCAGTCAGCAAAACCGAACTTTTTCGGCAAGCAGCAGATGGCTTGGACTTCAATTCGTGCTATTTGAGTCTTTGTGCGGACGTGAGATTTGGCCATGAAGCCTCAACGAAGAAGACCAGAGGGTATCTAATCACGTTCATAAAGTTTAATTCAGCCGGCGACTATTCACCTCTGCGTCCCTCCAATAGACCTAAAGGCATTTCGTGGTGTGTATTTCGTTTGAGGCCTCAGGCCCGCTTGATATTCTGCAGACATGGTTGTGGTAAAACCATGATTTTAGTAACGGCACAGCTACAGTCCTTACTGTTCGAAGACCAAAATAACGCAGCTGTGTGACATGCATCTGCGCCGTGCATTCGATACGCTTCTCAAGTGCGGTTTTCTGAGAAGCGGGACGCGCCGGGCTTCAATGCGTCGTGGCTTGGTCTCTGGCCCCGCCGGGTCGCGGGAAACGGCCGGCTCCGTTACAACGCGGCGGGATACCTTCATCCCGCGGGCTTCTCTGTTTGACGTAGAGACGGGCACAACAGGGCCACGATGATTTATTCGGCAGAACGAGCTCCAAAGGCTTTTTGTCGGTGCTCTGTGAGCTGAACTAAGGACACACAAGTAAAATATATAAATATTTGTCGACGACGAGCCTTGGAACCTTGCCAGCCAATATAGCACGCGGGTCAGTCTACGGCTGAAAAGACTTTGATGTGCCAATATCTCACCATCACTGTCAACCGACAAATCGGCTTTATGAAGCATGCCTGCGATACAAATAACTTCATTAGCTTTCTGGCGCAAAGGCGGGCCGAGAGAACGCACCGAGGGCAGTTCCATCAATTTGAAAACGCCATCGAAAAACCATGACGAATGTCTTTCTCCTTTGAAGACGACGGCGTCGCAGCGGACGCAAAAAACAGAGCTCTGAAAGACGATATGACAACATACTCAGGCCCGGCGGCCGGCCGTTGTCGCGTTTGAAACCAGCCGGGGACGAGACGTGACGCGAACCGAGCGAGGCCTGTCCAGCCGGTGCCCGCCCGACGGGCAGAGCGGCCGGGAAAGGGTTAGCCTTCTGATCAAGGCCAGATTATATGTGCCTTTGCCTCCTCTCGGCGACTGCATTTTATTGGGCTAATAAACCGATAAATCCGTGATTTACTAGATCTGGCAGCAGCGTCCACTAGCTGATACCACGTGATTTAGTGTCACTTGAATTATTTTAGCGCCGGGAATGGTCATTGGCGTTAGTACGCTGCTATTGCCCATTACTTACGGCATTAGATGCAAATTTTGTTGGGACGTCTCCAGCTGACGGTTTTAAGTGGAAGTTGAAAGCATTGCCTCACGCAAGATATACGCATGGTCCGTTGGATCCCGTTATGGTTGGCTCGTAGCATTTTAAGGTGCATTGCAGCGATTTGTATGCGGTTACACTGACATGCTCAGGGCCTGGACACCGGGCAACAAACACGTCGCTAAATTCATAACGTGCTGGTGTCAAAATCTCTGGACGCCAAGTCTTAGGGAGATGCAAATGGCACTTCGTCTTCATTCGAGCAATTTTGCATTCTAGTGAATTGGACCGAGTGACACGGAGGCGAAATGACGGAGCTAGGCTTCATCACGATAACATAATTCAGATATGTAAATTAGAACGACCTCAACTATCAACACATCTAGTATGAAACACGCGTCTGTAGCCAACGTGATGTGTTTTCTCAGACACAGCTCCTAAAATCTGTGCATCATTTTAATAGGAGATATTTCAACCATACAAGAGCCACGTGCTCATCTGTAACTGCTATGCATCGAGGTAAGATACTTTTTTAAGCAATGTTCAATCCCTACCAAGACAAACAGCCACAAAAGTGCACCTGCTTGAGTGTTGATGAAATCTTTACTGTACAAAAAAGTACACACGCATTGATCTCAACGCGGTACGCAATGCGCACACTCACACGTATGCCCCCCCCTCATATATATATATATATATATATATATATATATATATATACATGTCTTTCCATCTAGCCTATCTATCTATCTGTTAATTTTGATATCACATAGATGGTTAGGCTCT
>NW_023597054.1:19241897-19264364 GCF_011947565.3 Pollicipes pollicipes | reverse complement strand
TTGGTGTACAAGTCTCTATTAGAGATAATCAAGATTAGAACAGAATCCATCTATAGGTATATCGTAGTGGTATAGCGACAGCATGCGGAAAATGAAAACATCGAATCCCTTCGTGGAGAGGTGAGTAGATAAGATATGGCTAATGAGCGATCAAGTGCATTATTACAATTGTATGCAATCCATGCTACGGTGTGCATGCAACGATAGGTAAGTATGGCGGAGCGGGAAAGCATAACAAATATATAACGAGCACTCTTTTCACATATAATGGGATCGGACCATCCAACCGAGGGCGTTGGTCGTATGGTGGTAAAGGCGCTTGGTTCTGGATATGTCTGTCTTGGATTTAAACCCCTTCCACGCCACCACCGCATTCCACATGGCACCTCATACAGGTCTCTGTCTCGAGATGGCCGTAGCGCCGGTGAGACGTAAGGCCCCAATCATCATTATGAAGTCATTCACTCATCCCTTGAGGCAAGTATGCAGCTTTGTACCACGTGTGTTTAATACGCAGAGTTATGCTACTGGCCAACCAATATTCACCTACAACGTTGGTTGTGTTAGCGTTCATCCAGGTACAACAAGCACTGAACAAATTCGTTGTGACATCAGCGAAAAGACATGCTTAGTGGACAGCATATACACAGGCTCTGTGCATTGAGGCAGATTTTGTTTGATTTCAAAGCTCCGGGGCAGATGAACGTGAGAAGTGACGGAAATGAAATATGATAGAATATACGCAACATAAGTTGTTTCGTGCAGCTCTGAAGAACATTACATATCCAAAGCATAGGCTTATTAGCCTCAGTACTCGTTGATGGATGAAAAAAGGTAAAAATAGAGTTATGATGATATTTCGAACACAAATATTTGTCAAAACAGTACAATGAAAGGATGATCAGCCATCTTTCAGTTATGCTCATGCATTTACGGCACTGTCTCGACAAGGGCTTGTGCCGAAATGTCACTCGAAAATCACTCTATCACAAGTATATATATATATATATATATATATATATATATATATATATATATATTGGTACGGAGAACATAAATGAAGTATAACTCATTCAAGTAGGGCAGAATACTATATCCCCTTTGATACATATAAGATATAATATCATTATAACTCAGTATAACAAAGTTAGGATAAAAGGGGAAACGGCCAGAAAGTGATGCATTCACCTTGGGCATCACCAGCCAACAGTGCTCCTTCTCTCTCAAATGGGGCCGTTGAGAGGTGCTGCCACCTGGCCGAGAATGCCTGAACTGTGCGGCGCCGATGACGTCGGATGCCCCGGGGCTGGTCGATCCGGTGCCTCCAGTCACGTCCCGGCCGAACAGGAGCCAGAGCCAGAGCCGGAGCCGGAGCCGGAGCCGGCCGCACCCGGACACTGTGGGTCACAGGAGCACGGTGGCCGGACCATCAGCGGGCACCCGCAGGCTCCGGAAGACAATGCTGCGAGTTCGATCGTGAACGTCGTGGGATTAGCGGACGCGGAGGAAGGGAGGAATTGCTTCCAAGAGACCGATGTTCGGCCAGTCACTAAAAAAAAAAATTAAAAGCGTTTCGACCTTGCTGCTTGTAGCCATTTCTTGCAAGTGCTTAAGCAGCAGCAAGGCACCAACTTGTGTTAAAGAAGTCGTTCACTGTTAAGATAAATGCTTTTCATTCCGCCGCCTAAACGCTTATGCAGCCGGTCTTTAGGAGTTCCCTTTGAAATATCGATGGAATACCACAGTATTTCAATGGTTTCTTATTGGTACAGCGATTTCTTAACAGTATTAAGAGAGAACTAAGAAAGAACGGGGTTTTTGCCCAGTAAAACAATTACACGCCTGGTATACGGTGGAGAGGAAAGGGACGAGAATCCATTGGGTGACTTCTCGGCAACAGTCCGAGCCTGTTAAACAGCACGGAAGCTCACCAAACCACGGGTGAAATTTTAACTTTTGAGCCATTATTATTACAAACAGAAGGCGGTAGGTTTGTGAAGGGTGGGACAAAGGTCCTGTCATAACAAACAAACGTGCTTCGAGCGGAAGACAGGCCTGGATTTGTTTCATGTGCTAATAAATGATTAAATTTAGCTTCACGCACATATCTTCCTTCTGCCCTAAAACATTTGCAGAAATCATTCTACGAATTGATATTATCAGATACCAACCGAGAACCAAAGTGGCTTATAGTCGATCCAGACCGATTCAAAACGTTCTGAGGACAGCTTATGATACTGGAGCTGTGAGAAGACCACCAGCCGTCAAAACAGTCAAGAATCCGGAAGCAGCCAGGGATCTCAATGCGGTCGGGGATCCCCGATATGGTAAGGCGTCCCAGAGCTGGCAACGATCTCCAAGATGGTTAGAGATCACCCCAGCCATGAGTCATTTCCGAGACGGTTTGGATTCCTAACAGGTTCAAAACAACGGTATAAAACATGATCAATCGTAAGAAGAAAGGTCGAAGCCACTGTGGGACCAGAAAAATGAACGTATGGAGACTCTGAGACACCCATACAGACACCTCACTCGTCTGACCGTGGGTCATAACGGGACGGTGTCTCTAGAGGATCTACAACCATGACCATTTTGAACCCACAATCTTCCCCGTCTCCGTGGCTCAGTCAGCAGCGTTTTAAACACCTGGTCATTAATGGTAGCAGCCTGCATGGAATTGTGTCCTACACGAGCGCTCTACTTGGTCACCTCGAAGCAGTTCGCTGGCAGTTGGCAACAGGGTCGTAGAGACGTCAAGGTTGAGACATTTCATAGCACGAAAAAGATAGTTTGATAAAATCGGAGGCTGATGGCATCATGAAATAATTAACACTAGGCCGAGACGAAACAAAAATTATAAAAGACCGTAATTGGATACTGACCTGGTGGGCTCAGGGTCTTTGTGACAATCTTAAGCTACAAGACATTCGTGAACAAATTCGTTGAGATGCTAGAAGCGTTTGGAACTTGCGAAAGCCAGAGAAAAAAGACATCCAAAGGACCTAATGAGACGCACAGTGTATCGTTGTACGCGAACACTAAGGTGACAAAGTTTCGAGCACCAGTTTTCCGCTGCAGTAGCATAGTATCCTAACAAGAAGAGATTACAGAGGGTGGAAGGAGGAGGGACACTTTCTCAAACACACTTGATTGCTACCTGGAAAATTACTATGTACCTTCGCAGATTACCTGTGAGACGCAACAGGCGTCCTCCAGACTCTGGTTTACGTGGTAGACCGCGGAATCTGTGCCACGGGGCTAAGTACTGCACACATACCATAACATCATGGTGTCACGTATCTCTGCCGGATGGTATAACACAAGAATCGCCATTGCGTTTGCAAACACTCAGTTGTAATCCTCTGCGTGCAACGAGGCTCGCAGAATTTTCAGGCCATCTAATGCGCCTGTTTGTATGAATGTCAGTAAAGCCAACTGAGCGGAACGTATCCAGTGTTTAATCGATTGCAATCGTCAGCCTTACGCATGAAAGTGAGATCCTTTGAATGAAATATATCCGGCATTTATCATCACTAAGACAGCGCTCGATGCAAGCAGTTTTAGTGTTGCATTGCATGATTAAACTTGCTAATGAAGTAAATCGAGGCCGATTCCCTTTAAACAGGCGTAAGCACGATAGCAACTCGTGCATATTAAGGATGCTCATTAAAGATCGTTCACCGCAAATGACTTGCAAGTCGATGACGGCCCTTAAAGCTTTGGAAAGTTTTCTTGCTAGTGTCGGAGCCGCAATATTTTTCCTTTCCACAAGTGATCCGATATCATTTGTTATTTCTATCCAGGTTGACGCTGTTATTGGGTTGAGGCAGTGGTCAACACGCATGGCACATTGTCTTCGATGTCCGTGGTGATTTACCTCAAAAGTATACTGTCGTGCATTTATACTGCACCCCCTATGTCGTAAAAATGTGTAGTTTGCATTGGATTTTCGACGAGTCTGTTGGCACTGTAAGACCACGACCAGCTTTAGGTGGCTCTCCACTTATTACACTGGGGAGGGAATTTTGATAGAGTAACCAAAGCAAGCAAGCGGGGAGTGGATGGACAGCGTAATTATACATTTCATGTGGTTGCAAATCTTGTTAAGGTCTTTTTTTTAGACTTTTTCTAATATCAAAGCCGGATACCATTGGCTTTCTCTCATGATAAGCAGCACGCCCTTCCTTGTTTGGCGCCTTAGATCAGTTAGGGGCCAGACGTCAGCATAGTAATTGTAATGCCCTAGCAGAACTAAGGCCGAACGGGCGTTACCTTTTGGGACGCTGTGCTTATGCAGTGTAACCGTGGGGAGGGGGGGGGGGGGGGTAGCAGGGTTAGGTAGTTCGTAACCAGAATGAAGAGTGGTTGAAAATGACCAAAAACGTGTAACGTAGTAAGCGGACGACCGCTAACGAGTTGATCAGGCCAGCCCTCGCAAAAGCCGCGTCACTGACAGCAGTCGATCTCACAATAGCTATAGCAACAAAAATCCAAAAACCCAGTGGCTGACCTTCACTGAAACTCGCGGGGACTGAATTCACCGCAGCCCATAATGGCCCTAACAGAGCCGGCACCGTGGTAGGCTTCACCAAGGGCAGCGTGGTGGCGGGCCTTCCTGGAATGAGCGCAGCAAGCTCACCAGAGCCAGCGCAGTTGCCGGTCTCACGGGAGCCAACGCAGTGACTGGTCCCAACGGAATATCCTTGGTTTCTGAACTGTAGGGGGCAGCGCAGTTGCCGGTCCCACGGGAGCCAACGCAGTGGCTGGTCCCAACGGCATATCCTTGGTGTCTGAACTGTCGGAGCCAGCGCAGTGGCTGGCGGCGACGGAGCCGTCGCAGCGGTCGGTTCAACGAGGCTCAGCACAGCGATCATCATCACCTCCAACGTTCCTCCACCTTCAGCATCACCAGCTCTGGCGCCCAGAGCAGAGACCGGACCCAGCAGTGCCAGTTCAGCGGCAAGACTTATTCGGCCGGCGCAGCCACCGTTAAAACCAAACAGCAATTCGCATCGGTAAAAACAGCTCACGAAATAAGCACTGATATTGCCTCAAACATACAACAGGATTCAACAGGTGGCGCAACCTGCGGCAGTAAATAGGCACTCCTTGATTGAGTGTCAGACGCTCTAGACTGCCTCTAATTTTTCTCCACATGTATCTGTCTTAACTATCTATTTGGGCATATGATGAAGCAAAATAAGAGGACAAGATGTATAGACTTGTAATTTTAAAATATACACCGTTGCATAAAGACTACCTCCGACATACTAAGTGTCGAGAACTAGGCACGCAGCCAGAATTTAATTCAAGGAGAGGGAAAATGTGGATTGCCTCGAAACTCCTGCGAATTATGACCGAGGTGCTGCAAAATCTCTCAATAACAACCATAAACGTCTTGCTCAATGCAGAAGACGTGGCTCCTGTGCCACTTCCCCTCCCCTGGCTACGGCACCGTGGAGAATGGGAAAATAGGTGTACACGTGCCAAGAACTAATGTGTGGCGTACTATTTTAGAGCCCTTTTTGAGTACATTGGTGTGAAACACTGGCAATGACATAATTTGTTACAATTTCTTGCACCAGAGCGCGTGGGTATAGTGCACCCGTAAACTACACTCAATTGCGTGCGCAGAGAGCAGCGAATAGGAAAGTCAAAAGTATATACCGTATCCAGTGCAACAATGGAGGGCACAACTCACGTGGATCATTTGGGTTTTATTTCTTGTCACGAGCACTTCAGAGCTACGTCAAATTATTTTTGTGTAATGAACTTATGGCAGCATATACCTACCAATAAAAGGGTCCGTGTCTCACGGATTTTGTGCGGCATGCAGTGTTGACAGTGGCTTGTGATGATCACATTTTCAGTTGCCATTTAATTTCAATCGCCCCGTGTCTACCTGAAGCACTGATTGGTGTGGGATGGCGCTTTCACATGTTGCGAAGCATGAGACCTGGCACTATCAAAACTATATAGTTGTGTTTCTTCCACGTCCGCACTGAACGTACACCTTACACTGCCTGCTTGAAAAACGAGGCATAATCTAAGTTTGGTGTTTAATGCACCCGTATGGTACACTTCCGGTGTTTAGAGTCGGTCGGCTCATAACATTCATATTTTTATCAGGCAGAATAAGACACGATATTTTTTACACCCCACCGTGCGCAAAGCCGCCAGCTGAGTACAGATAGCTGGCTGCGATCGAATATTGGTTAGCAGTCTCCGTCTGGGGTTCGGAAGATACTTCCCAAACCTGGCTCCGTATTTCCGCTCAAGCAACACAGCGACAGCCGTACGTCAGCGGTGTCCATGAATGCTTATGTTCGCGGATGTTTAACGCATTTGTTATTGAAAGCATTCTTTCTTCGACGCCTCATGAGCTTGTATACACTGTGTAGATTATTGGGAGTGCCCTGCGGTATAGAAATTACACCTCGCTATTATAATATACCACAAGGCAGGCATGACCATTCAGCACAAGATAACCACACACGGTGTGAGAAAAATCAAACCCCACACTCACCTGCACGCAGCAAGCATAACCGCACGCAGCACGCATTATTGTCAAGACATCGGTTCTGTTCGTGCCTCTGCGCCGGTCTTGTGTAGCATCATGTCTGCACATGTAGACTTCAAATTATGAATTACATCTGAAGCCCCCGCCCTGCGTAGACGGACAGTAGCCGGCTCCCAGGCTAGGAAAGGACACTATCTCTGTCCACGCGGACGCAGTCTGCCATTTCGTGGCGTTCGACATCACCCGGTTGCACCATGCTTTGGCTGGTCCGCTTGACCATCAGCAGCTTCCCCTTCACCTTCAGCTGCTCCTCCCACTCCTTGGTTGCGTTCTTGAGGCCCTTTGCTCCAGCTTGTTTACGGGCTCAGTTCGCTCCGGCTTTTCTTCCGCTGTCACGATAGACGGTTGTTAATTGAACTTTAGGATGCAGCCTTTTTCAGACCCAGTTGGAATCTTCCCAGTGAATGGCGTTAGTCTGTCGTTGAACAGCGAACGTCTATTGCAGTCAGTCACAGACGCTCCTCCAAGGAAATCCACACCCAGGATGTCGCCAGCGTGGACAACCACGACCAGCGCTGTTCATACACTGCGAGAACATTCCCTTCCCAATGAACGGCACGTATTTGTCGTTGAACATCCAACGTCTCTTGCATTCACTTTGATTTGTCTTATTTCAATTCATTCATCTTATTTATGAAGTTTTGAAGTTTATTTTCATGGTGCTGCCAACCTGGACGCTCGGAACTTGCGCTGTCAGGGCCCGGCGTTTTGACCGCGGCTCCGGCGTCGATCAGCATATTTCCAAGACGGCATCACCCATCCGACTCACGACGAGCCCACCTTCGATGGCGTCGATCCTGCTGGTCGTCATCAGGGTTCCGCAGGGTTCCTTGCCGTGCTTTCTCGCGAACCTGCGCCCAACAAGTCTGGCTCACTTCACGTATTCTGCTGCAGCTCTTTTTCCTGTTAAAAGTGCACGTAACGCACGTCATCACGACCCGTTTATGGACTGCCAGCGACTGGATTGGCCATATTAGCATTCAGTGGCAGTGGCACAACCGGGATTCGAACCCGGGCCCCTCGCGTGGGAGTCCAAGGCGCTAACGAATAACACACCCTCCTGTAAAGCCTCGCTATGAGTTTTGCAGCTGCGAATGACAATCCCGCTTCACGTAACCCCGCCACTGGCATTGCCAGCCCTCTCTCATTCACGATTACCGTTGTGTTGTCGTCCACGTCCTACGCTGAAGCTTTTAAAGTTCCTGCGGCACCTGGCTGAACTATCTGTATCTATCTGCAGCATCTGGGCGAACTTCAAAAACGGGTCTGCGCAGACATTCCCGAGCAGTTCTTACAGCTTGACGGTGTCATCGTTGAACAGGCCTGTCCCAGACTCGGAGTCCTGCTGTTCGGCACAGGGTGCCCTCAACGGTGTCATGTGTAAGTAAATGTTGCAGTCCTTGATGACCTTCTTTGTCGCAAGCATTTTCAATGTTCTTGCAGAGCCTGTAAGTCTCTTACATAGGGACTCGGTCGGCATCCGCATCATCGGAAGGAAGCGGGGCGTTAGGACCTGCGTGCTTGAGCTGGCATTGAGCTGACCTGCATGCTTGAGCATGCGTCAGTCTGGTGCGCCGTTCGGCTTTCCATCAGCTCTCGTAGCCGCTCTTTCCTCGTCTTTCTCATGGTATTAAGGAGAGCCTTGCTCGGTTGATGCTGATGACTCGCAGGCGACCGGTTTTCCAGCCCAGCCCCTGACTTGGGGAGACGACAGGATCGATTTCGGAGGGGTTGGCAAGCAAAGTCAGACCAGCGCCTTCGTCGCTGGCACTCCTTCCGATGTTCCCTTCAGCAGTCCATTTGCCGACGGCAGTCACGATTTGAAACTCGGTCAGGTACGCCCTGCGCGTGCAAGTTAAACATCGCTCAAACTACACGTCTGAGCGACTGCAGATCCCGGTACGACGTGCTGATCGCATGCGCCTGTGTTTTGGTTCCGCAGAAGACGGCACATATTACTTTGATAATGATATCCTGTCACAACGGGCTGCTCCGCCTGACATGGGGGTTACTGTGAACCGCCGCGATGGGCTACTGTGGTCCCGGGGACCTGCTGTCATGGGCTCTTTGATTTGTCGCGGTGACCTGCTATGATGGTCCCCGCGATCTGCTGTGACGGTCTATGTCACTCATCGTGATTTGCCGTGATGGTCCTGATAGCCTCTGTGATGGTGGTTTTGATCCGTCGTTGTCTTTGCAACCAGCCGTGATTAATTTGATGCCATGCTGTGATGGTTCCTTTGGCCGGCGTGATTACCCTGCTGTGGTCGTTCTTGTGGACCACCGTATGGTGCCACCGAGAAGCACTAGGCTTTAGTCTGGTTTCCATTATGAAACAAAAATGTAATTTTGGAGCTTAAATTATTGTTGCACACACAGGTGTTTAATATTGTATCGCGATTGCTTCAGTTTTCTTTGGCTCCCCATAAGAAATGGATTAAACGCTCGTCACTTTGGAAAACTATTTGTTTAACAGCTTTTTTTGTTTTCGTCGATGTACACCGAAAACGATCATCAGAATTTGGAAATGAATTGACATGAAATAAATGACTGTAATATTTTTCCCAATATTATAACAATATCAAGATATCATTGAGCCCCTGACAGGTGAAGGATCTACGATAAACTTAAGTTTTGACGCAAAGGAGATATCTACATCCCGCAACTACATCGCGGTATCTGAAGCTCCTCGTGAAAGCAGGCTTTGACTTTGAGCCGGTTTCAAAGAAAACGACCACAAACATGTGCTCGAAGCATCAATCCGGAAGCTAGGTGTGTTTTGACGTTAACGCTTGCTGGAAACAATAAAAGCCTTTGGGTCTAGTGCTACGTACAGTTTTCCCTGCCCATTTGGATCTGAAATTGTGTGGAGAATATTTGTTTTTCTGTGACTCGCCTGACCTAGGTACACTTACTACTAAAAACGGATGGATGTCCCCGAAGTGAGAGTGCCGGGCCCTGCTGTGGAAGGCCCGGCACTCCTGTGAGCCTTGAAAGTGGAATATTTTCATAGGTTTACTTATGGCTTTTAGCCTCCGGTGTCTAAGCGTATGCCTCCTCACGCTCCGTGTAGTGATAACTAACTCCGCTCACTCTGTGCATCGTTTCTTGTTTTGAGAACCCTGGATGTGGTACCCGTTCACCCGCCCAGTCAGAATCGGTCGCCCCATATCGTGCTGATTGCAGTGTGCGACCGTGCTTGGTGCGCTCATGCTTGTGGACTGGACCCGAGGTGCTTTCCAACGGCCCAGATGTAATGAACGGGGCTTAAAGACACGCCTCGCGGTGTTTCGCTTTGCCTGTCCAGATGCGCATTTCTTGCGGTGTTTGTACGAGGAAGATTTAGGTTTCCGTATTGCCATGTAGCCTAAGGGCTGCCCTCGAACAGAGCTGAAAGAAAGTTTCCGAATAACTACACAGATGATGTGATTTCATTTCGCTGTGCAGCTCTGAATTTGGTTGCACCCATATGCGATTTATTTAGGTTTATTAATGATTTATTAATGATTAATTGATTTAAGAATGATTTATTTAGGTTTATTAATGATGATTTATTTAGGTATTTTAAAAAGTCTTTTAAAAAAATACTGCTGCACCGACCAGCTGCGAGAAATAAGGCACCAGTCCCTATCACATAATTTTCAGTTTTTCCGCTATTTCTCTTTGAGGAAAACGTACAGCTTGCATACAAATACGGTCAGTCAGCGAGGGCGTACGTCCCCTATGAAAAAAATCCATGAACGACGGATAAAGAAAGTATGTGAATAACAAGACAATAAGGCTGCTGCGGAAGTTTGATAGAATCTCAGTGCAGACGGAAAGGATCCAATGCACGCACATTCTCTTTAATTGCGCATGGTAGAGATGCTTGAAGCAGTAGCCGTGATGCAAATGCTTTCAAACGATTCACTGCATAGCTGTTAGTTCTATTCTGGACCAGTTGCACGAGACCAAAGCCTCCTTGGCCAGGTATCCTTTGTCGGGACAAAATAATATAAATAAAACGGGCAGAACTGTCATTGACATGTTGACAACACCATGAAATAAAATGCAGCTCGTCACATACTTCAGGCAATGAAAGAACGGCAACCTAATGCTACTACCAACCCAATTTACGGCCAAACATGTGCCCGCTTCCCAGTATTGGTTCCTGATTTCCACTGGTTCCCTTGACAAAACAAAACCTGGAATCTTTGTTCCCAACGACTTTCCCACAAAACAAAACACTGACTTTCCCACAAAACAAAACACTTGAATCCTGGTTCCCGCCACTTCCCTCCATACCTGGATATTGGTTCCCCCTGTTTTTTTCTCTCGACAGAACACAAGTATGGGTCCTGGTCCCCACTGGTTATTTTGACAAAACAAGACCGTAGGTTCTGGTTCCCACTAGATATTTCGACCAAATACCACTCTGAATTCTTCTTCTCATTGGCCCCTCAGCGGATCATGGGCCCGCTTCCCGATTCCTGCTTACTGGCCCTTATTCGTTCCGTCTGGAACATCAGACGTTGGATACTGGTTGTCAGCATCTCTTCAAAATTGTGATATCCTGACTCGTGGTTCTCAGGCGCAAGATCACGCAAGTCACGCAGGATGATCCACATATTTTTGCTGCCATAACAATTAAGTCTCGCTCTGCGGGCAAAACAACCAGTCGCCATGTACTGATACCACCATTTCAGCTACTTAAGCTTTATTGTTTGTTAAATATGACGGCCTAAGACTAAAAAGTGAGTACCTGACAGATGAAACCAGTTGTTCATCATTTCAGGACAGCGATGGCGTCCTTTTTTTATCAAACACTCATCAACCACGGTAGGATCTTGCAACACATCGCTATATTTAAAAAAACAGAAACACTGCTAGAGTTCTAACTATCATGGTCTCTTAAAATGTTGCCGGGGCTACAGCGAAGAGTTTTGCACCCCGTCTGACAGGGGTGCGGAAATGGGGGGAACCAGGAGAGGCTGAGGCTCTTAACTTTTGACAAATTTAACTTTGGTCCAATAAAGAAAAAGGTCAATGCTGACACAAGGGCAAATGATGACTATACGTTGACTGAAACCTAATCACACATACAGATCCCGCCTCCCCGCTCCCCCAAGCGGGGAAAACTTCTATTACCACTGCTGTCTGATGTCAACAAGGGTGACAATTTCTGTAGAATTTGCCTATGCTGTGCTTACGTCCTCCTTTGTTAAACTAGCACCTCCCATCAAATCGCTCTCTTTTTGCTTTATATCAAAGATAGATGTGTTCATGCCCGCATTTTGGAGACAGATTCCTGACTACGTCGGAAATCAAGGCCGTTTGAGAAACGAGCTATAGTTCAGATGAGACACAGGCAGAGCAAGGGTTGTTCCGCCAGTGCGGGTGGGTCAGGTGGTGGGTCCGCCAAGGGTCAGCTGGTCATTGATTCTCTATCTGCTCCCCGCCAAGTTACAGCCTCCGAGTAAGTGTATACAACCGTCGGGTGACAAGGTCATCTGATAAAGCTGCGCCAAGGAAAAGTTAATTTCCTTTGCATACAATCGTACCCGACCTTTTGTTGCTTAATTCTGACAAAAATAATTTTCCAATTGCTAGAATTATCTATAGCCCGCTTATTTCCGAAATGGTTATCCGACAAACGTCAGGTGACCAGGGTTATCCCTTGGGGTCTATGTTGTTGGCTCAGTTCGACGCTACCCAGTGTTTCTATTGCCTTGGCTCTACGAATGCGTGGCGGAACGGACCAGCTAATAAGAAATTGGGTCAAGTACCAGCATTATCCCATGCGTTTTCGTACGTCCAAAGTTCAGTTTCAATGAAAGCTTGCGATTACCTGCGTTTGGAACTGTTAAGGAATTACTGGGTTAAGAAGCGGCCAAAGTAAGTGATAAGAAACAAAATTTGTTGACAGGCTCATTGTGCAGCTACAGAACGACGGTTTTGGTCAGTCTGAAGTGACTGTGGTGGAGCAGCAATTTTCCGTGTCCACAAATATTCTCCGAACCAACCATGTAAGAAAGCTTGTGTTGCAAGTGCTTAAATCGATGTTGGAACCTTACACACCAGATAACCTGTATGCATGGCATGGTTAATTCACATGAGTGCGTTGCGCATGTGCCACTCCGTAATTTGTGGCAGATCTTGGCAAGATCTTATTGGGGTAGGGCTGCAGCTAAAAATAGAAATTTGAGAGAGCTTTCTAGAATGGTAAATGTACATAATTTCCACTCATTTATACATTGAATGGAACACTCAGACTGTAATTTAATATTCAGTTGGGTAGCTCCAACTTACCCACGTCTAAGAAAAACGTGGGTCAAATTTGAAGAGGCACACATTTTTATAGCCATTTTGGGAGTAAGCTTAGCTATAGTTCAGCCAAATTATTTTGAAAAATGGCCATGAGGAGCACCCTGCTGGGTTTAGAAAACAAAGGCGGACAAGAACCTGAGGTAAAGTTTTGGTTCATACTGGTTGTTTTTCATCACTTCAGACCAAATGTTGCTTCTTGCTGGATCTTAGCTTTATTTTGATCAACAGTTTGTTTTCTGCTGGAACTATGCGTGTTTTAGGCTGCATCTTCGCTTGCTGGACCTCTTCATGTCCAAGGCTGGGTTTTGGTTCTTGCTGGATCTTTTGCCTTATTGTCGGGCTGGACCTGTCGTGCTGACATGCGGATAGGTTGTAAGTTCCTGTTGGTTCCTTGCCCTGACTCCAAACTGGTTCCTGAGTTCGTCCTGGATCCAGAAACAGAAGCCAGTAGCCAGTTCCCGGGAAGAAATTCTGGGAACCAGGCTTATGTCTGCCTTCAGCGTAAAACGACGTCATAACACCGACCGGAGCGAAGTGGATGTTTAGTGATTGCCTTAAAATGACCCACGTCTATGGTGGGTTTCATAAACAAAACCCATAAAGTAGACCGAGTGTAGGTCAACACGTCAGCCGTATGGCGAGAACTTAATGGTTGGTCGTTTTTCAAAACCCCAAGATCTTGAAAACCATGCTTATTGGAAAAGAAATCAAAACATCATGAGATAATTATTGTCGTGTGATGCACCGCTGCCAGTTAAACATTTTTTGATGGATTGTGATCCTTTTACCCTAGTATCCAAGGCTCTCGCACGAATTAAATGCTCTATACGCATGTGCTTACCCCCACCCGTCCGTCAACAAATATTCGTCAAGGGACGAATATTTGCTGCAATGGTTGCCTTTAAAGCTTGCGGTGAGCTGCGCTGTTCATGTTTCGGTGCATAGACAGACAAAAAAGGACTTTCGATGACCTCAAATTTTCACCAACCGCAAAATATTCAGGGATGTAAGTGATTTTGAAGCTTATGTGTATACTTTTACCCTGAATTTCCTGCCCAGCGTCAATTAACGGCGTTATCCATTTCATTTGAGATGTACGCATGTAAGATCCTCCATGTACTCCCAAAGCAAGCATGCTAAATTGATGTCTGTCGTTTTTTAGGGACGTGAGAGCCGATTTATCTGAATGTGAATTGCAATATTTGCCTTTGCACGGCATCGTCTCCAAACAGCTCATAAACTAAGGGATGGTATCAAAATAACGGCATTACGTCAAGTGCTTTGCAACAACAGAGTTCCTGGCTTACAGCTGCGTTTTCATATTTTACCTGTCGTGTGACAGAAAAGTTCGCTCAAAACCATATACTAAAAAGGTCGTATGGCTGAAACACGCGCTGGCCCTGCTGCTCTCAGAAGAGTCTGTGATAGTTCACGAGTCTATATGACGTAAAGTTTGCAGCCGGCAAAGACAGGAACGTGGTCTTGCACTCTCGAGTCATGCCATCGTGCTTAAAAAGGTCTGAGATCAAGGTCTGGTCAGTTGGAGTTCAGGTCCGCTCAGGCTAACTCAATGCGTCCGATTATTCTGGTCTTCTGGTTCCTGTGCTGCATTCAGGTCATTGTTCTGAGAACTGCGTCAGCTAGACTTACCAATGGGCACATAGTACGAATGGGCATTACAAATCCCGCTAGCTCAACATTTGGAAGCTCTTAAAGCCCAGAGCGTCGTGCGTTGACTCCATTTCATTCGGGACGTTCGAGCCGCTACTCCCTCCCTTTGTTTTTTGCAATCTCGTCACAAAACCGCCGCATGGTAGAGCGCTGAGAGTAGGTGGGTTTCAGGCTGTAATATCGTCACCATATCATGAAACTATACACAGCCAGACGGTAGTTTCAAGGGCATTTGTGGCATGTCTGTCAGGGCATGTCGTGGTCTTTTATGAAGCAGGCAACATCACAGTTTACAATTCGTACTGACAAGTTATGTCCCCGACTGCAAGATAATACTTGACTGGTATGCTTCACGACACCACACCTCCCACACGTCACGCCACCACCCGTCATTTCCATCACAAATAACCACTTATCACGTCCACTGAAAACTTCGCTTCGTCGTAAGCGGATACGGAGGACGTTCAAGAGGGGCTGAGCCATGGCGAATCAAGGCTGGTTTCAGCGCCGACGTCATCGTACGTTTACTTATGGAATGGCTATTTTTTTGCATTCACCCATTAAGGCATTAGATGCTAAATCTACAACGATTTTGGAGGCGGACATGGAACATCAAACTGTGTTAAATGTACCGAGCACCTGCGAAGGCTTTTTCCAGAGGTTTATAACAAATAAGTGAAGGGGAAAGGAGGTCTAACCAAATTCAAATTTTTTCAGATGAGGATGCATGAACTGAAAGAGGCAGTGGAAGATTCCCAAATGTGAAATACAATGTCCGCTTGTATATGCCATATGAGAACATCTTGACACTTTACCAGCATACGCTTTTATTCTCCAACATCAACTATGTTATATCCGCCATCGATCTGGGCTACTACCAGAAATGGCCACAAGTACTTTCAGACCCCATTCTCAAGATCGTGCATTTCTAACTAGCACAAAACAACTTTACTAAGGTGCATGTGGCTCACCATGCTTTCAACACTTAACTTCTGGAAAAGTTGAGGAGATTCTTAGGTTTTACAAAGTTGAACTAATATAACCACGATGGAATATTTAAGTAGGTGAAGTTGAAATACGTTCATGTCTCTTGCTAATCTGAATGAGCTGCCGTAGTTTTCGAACCTTCGTCTGAAAAGCGAGCTCAGACCAGTCAAATTCGGTCCAAACAAATTCGAAGTACCAGAGTGCAACAGCGGAATGGAATCGACCCCCTTGTATGGACTTTTGACATAATTTTCCACACAAGAATAGGATGGAGCAGTCTGTTTTGGCAGAACGGATTAAAGTGCCGTTGGAGCATGGTGGATTTTTTTCCTATAGCATTCTACGAATCTCATCATAGTACCAGTGTCACATGCGGCAAGTAAATGATAAACGTATTTCAATCCATAGAAGTTGCGCGCACAACATGGATGCTAGACAAAGGGTGTTACAACTAGACATGAGGTAGTGCAAAACAACAGGCTGAAGTGACATCATGAGAGCACCAATAGTCACGTGCGCTGTGCAGCTAGTGCAAAGCCTGCTTTGGGCTGGGCGTGACACACGAGGCTGCACTGCAAGAGTTGTGCAAGCCCGTGGTAGTATTAGTGGATGAAACATGAGAGGGGGGGGGGGGGAGGGAGCGCACCTGTGCACTCAAAAGGCACAGATTTGTGTTGCCTATAACCCGCTCTAGCCGTTCTAGCCATACAAACCGCTCTAGTTACGGTGGTTTTCTCTAAGCATCGGGAACAGGCAATAAAATCTTACGGAAGGGACCCTACAGAGGCGCAATGTCCACAGTCCACTCACGCATGAGGGACAGGGACGAGGCGCCATCGACGAACCTATGCATCTGTTTTGGGTGATTCTTTCCCGCCTACGATGCTTGTCTGTCTTACAACGTAAGGCACAAATCATAAAGGAATATTTTACAAGAAGTAACAAACCAGACCGCCTTTATGTTTTGGGTACACCTGATCTTCGTATTCACCCCGCAAGTGAAGTGTCAAATGTCACACAAGGAGACCTATGAGTCATGCCATCAGTTTGCCTTGACCACACCGTGACCTAGAGAGATGATCAACCGGTAAAAGCCTCTTGTGAACAACAAGCCAGAGGAACCGCCACGACGGGGACAGTGGGAGCTACACCGAACGTTTGAGTGGGAACGCGAGTCCAGTGAGAATGTAACAGGATTACATCCACGAATAGTACAAACTGCAGCTAATCCTTTTGTTGGAGACCGACAACAACACAAGACATTGCGAATGAACATCACTACCGTGGAGCCATCCAAGTCTTCAGGCAAAGAATGCTCCCACCATTGGGCTGATAGCAACTCTAAAAAACACCATCAGCTGGGCCCTGGAAATGTTTTCTCATAACAGAAAAAAATTCACATAAAGGGACCCGCGTGTTTTGACGCATCGTTCAAAAGCTTTCTTCATTCACCAATAACTACTGTTTGGGTCTTTGGGTCCACCTTGCACCTAGAGGCCCTCTTTACTTTGCCTTTTGACAAAGAACCGTTTCGGCAAATTTGATGTTTCAATGCTGATGCCCCATATAAGACGCGGAGTGGCTGTGACTGTAAGATTCTGTAAGATTGTGAGTACCATTTTAGAGGCTCCTCTCTTTACATTTCACGACTCTTTGAAAACCCGATGGGCTTCTTTTGAGATCACAAGAGTTCACATTGGTACCTAGTGTACACCTAGAGTACTTTGGTGTGCGGGGTTCTCTGATCTTCTGGATTCTGGCAGTGTTTCTTGGCTTTTCTGAAAACGAAAGTTTTTATTGCTATAGGGACACCCTTTGTCATTTGTACAGGTGTTGGGACCGACGTTAAGTCATTTTTAGCTATTATTTTGACTGGTATGTGTGTATTGGACCTTTTTAATGTTAAGTTTGAAAGAACGAAATGTTGTGTAATAAATCTGCATTGCCAAACGAACCAAGTGAACTCCTTGTATTTCATACATGCAAGAAGTATCCCACTGCACTGTGGGCACATTATGACATGCCTTGTTAGAAGCTATTCTCTAAATCCGCCAGAATCACGGTTTGGAATCAGGCGCTCTCCGACTGCGGTGGAATCGGTTTAAAGCTCGTACGTCGATTCCACAGATATTAAACACAGCCAAGCTTGTAGTTTCGCATGTTATAACCTGCCATGGATACCGAGAGAACCATTTGCAATGAAATTCAGTCTTTGACGAGGTAGTAATCCATGGCTAACCAGGGGTTGGAATGTAGAGAACTGTCAGACAGCCCCCTTTGCATTTAAAGAATAACATTAAAAGCTCAAAGAACCGCCGGTTCTCTTCCAAGCAATCCGTCCTGCATGTTCTGTTCTGCATGCTGAACCATAGTATGATCCGTAGCACTGATGGCTTGCTCATAAGATAAGGCATATAATGCCGATGTACGTACCTGTCCCTTGGACATAAAATCGCAGAAAAGGCTTCATTAGGCTTCATGTCTCCAATTCGTATACCCTAGCCCACTTACTTTACCTATTTCAACATTCATACAAATCTCATTTTGCGGCCATCTCAAACATTTAAACAGTCATTGCAAAACACGTAGTTAAGCACACATCCGACGCCTCCAGAATCTGCTGTGCCCAAATCTCAGTGTCTGCTGTGCCATCAAAATCTCCGTGTCTTATGAGACACTAACATTTTTTACATGAGACTTTAACTTGGACGCGTTACACCTATTGAAAACCACCGTGGCAAATGGACAGTGAGTGATGGGTCTCGTCCCCCCTTATTTGTGACGAAGTTCAAACACGTAACTCTGGGTGCGCAGCACTGGGTGCTTGCTATGAAATGTAAGAAGCAGGATGAAGTCCGAAAAAAGGCAGTTGGTGCGCTGAGCTATCCAAGCTCCCAACGAACCTCGTCTTCGAGATCTGTGATGAGTTGCATGATGCAAGCCTGGTACGAAAATACTTTGTGTATTGTAACGTTTGAGCTGGATATATAAATATATATATATATATATATATATATATATATATATATATGTATGTATATATACATACATATATGTATATATATATATATATAGATATATATACAGTTATAGTTATATATACATGTGAAAGGGCTTCCAAGTTTGCTGCATATTTTCCTTTACGATTATGTATTGCACATTCGGTGCAAGCACAGAAAGAGATGTCGTACACCAGCATGAAATAAATACCACGCCCGGCGTACCTTTAAACGTGAGGGCAATATACTCCTAGCTTATCCTGAGCTCTACCTCCGCAGTCTGCAGAGGGACTTGACATTCTTTACCTTAGCCCTCAACCGAAAATTGGGTTGCAAGGCAAGGTGCTTTTGGCCGCCTCTTTCGCTCGAGTTATGTAACATATGAGGTGCACTCCCGCCGAGCTCTCATGCAGAGTGAGACGGGCGCCCTCTCATAGGCCGGCGGAAGAGAATGCTCCCTCCCATAGGAGCAAAGACTGCTCCCTGTTATCAGTGCCGGCACGTGATGGCTCATACGTAAGCAGTATTATTTAGGGGCGCGGAATTATTGCGTCTGTTTATGCTCACATCGGCCTATGCACCGCGCGGGTTGTGTGATATACACATTTCTGCGGAGATCATTGCCCTCAACGCGAGGCAAATCTCACTGCAGTGGCGGTTCACCCTCGTATCTGCTTCCATCCTGACGCGGGCCCGCCGCGGGTCCTGGCCAGGCCAGCCCCAGTCTTTGAACCCGTGACGTCACCACATTATGCGGCCCGTTGCCATGGCGACACCAATGGCGGCGCGCAGGCACGCATCTGAGTCAAATAAATAACGGTGGCCATTACCGTGCCTGGCGGGCGGCCGGCGCCGTGAATGCCGGTTAGGGGAATGGTGGTATCAGGGAGCTCTATCTGTAAACGGCAGCGGAAGCGCCCAGCGGTTGACGGCGATATTAGGCCCTCGTCAAACCGCTAGTCCACAGCTCATTGACAACGGTTAAATCTTGACGGTGATATGTCCAAATGGTGGTGATTTGACGGAGATATCTTACGCAGGCAGAGAGGGATTGCAGTTTGAATAGACCTGACGCGGTGATTGAGACGCATCTTGAGCTTGTTTAAGTGTTGGACGGTGGCCTGTGATGTAGGAATTCGGGAACCGAATACGCTTGCAATTTATACCACTTTAGTTGCGACATAACTGAAGCAGGCTTCCTGTGGTTTGACTACGTCAGGTGTGTGACATCTGTACATCGGGCTGAGGATGTCGACACGTCCGGACAATTTCCTGCAGCCAGATATCATTGCTCAAAGCAGGGTTACCAGAGCATTTCTGAGGACGAGAATATCTAGTACATGTCATAGGCCTGATCCGTAAATTAATCTAAAGACTCCGAACCCAAACAACCTGAGGATCTCCGGCCGTGGGACATGATCTCCAGCTGCGGACCTGCCGTGACGGTGCAACTTACGTTATCCAGAACCAATGCGCAAGGGATGTACGGACCATAAACCAACTAGTTTCGTTGACTACCCATCAGTCTTATCCCTCAATAATTTAAGACCATAAACCCTATTGAAAATTGACCGTGACGCTCCATAAGCTTCATGCACATTATGCACTTTTTATTGCCCGGCCCAGGGCATGATGCTGGCTTCTGTGCGGCGCGGAGCGAGACATGAGCCCTTGAGCTTGCGCGCAAAGAAATATAAACATTGCGGAACTGTAGTTTTGTTTTAGGAAACTCACCGCAGCATGGTAGTCTTTAGTTTTTCTTTATTACCACATCCAGCACCCGCCCTTATTGAACAACATCATGACTGATCATCGTGACGCATACACTGTCCATACACAGCGCGAAAATATGTGTTAAATATACGTAATGGTGTGACACACTTTCAGGTCGTTACTCATACACAAATGCGTTTAACTAGACTCATAACAGAGCCCAGAGCCAAGTAAAGTTAAGTAGCTTCCAGGTTTGCAGAGAAGAATTCCCTCGGAATAAATGGACGTTGAAGTGACGATAAACAACTTGTCTCCCAAAGCCAACATGCTGCTCACAGATAAGATGACCTAACTGCATACGAGAAATCGCTGTAGCCAAATGCAAGATCATAAAGCTGGATGATATTGATTATTTAGATAATAGCTTAACTATTAGGTCATTGCTGAACTTTTTAGAACATTCAGGGCTAGAGAGGGTACCTCAAAACAAGTAAGTGAGTGAAACAAAAATAGGATGAGAGTAGAGGATGAAGTGGCTAAATATGATGGATCTTGGTCTAAATCAGTTGCCTAGAGTTTAAAGTAGATGCTACGCATGTCTATTCCTGCCGTCCCTCCCCAGCATTTTCCAAATTGCCCACTTAACATACCCTCATTTGCACAGTAAAGCAGCCCCCATAGTAAGGAATTAACCTTGCAGTGATCTGCCAAGCCATACACTGGGTGTGAAAGCTGTTGTCATCATGGACATGCCGTGGTGGTCAAAGCTTGCTCATTGGATTCTCGCAGCTGAGGAGTTGTTTAACCCCCTTGACATGTTCTTTCGTGAGATTCAGCGCGTGGAGCCGCCTTACACCTCGCCAGTCTGGGCATATCCAGCTAACAGACTTGTCCCGAACTAGCCTGTCCATTAGCACGCAGCACTGCGTCCGTTCCGCACCTCCGGGGATGTGATGTGAACAGCACGCGTGCGGAAATCCGTCCAATTTCATCTGCATGGTTTGAGAAGCTGCTTTCGGACGTCTGCTGGGTGAGGCGGCAAAGGCGTTCCCAAAACGTAGGTAGCTCATTCCACTTGTAACGCCCTTCTTTCCGCGTAGTACATGGGCTAGTGCCATATTTCCGGAGTAGCAACAAACGCCATACTCCCATATCCCGCCTGCTTTGACGCCTTGTCTCTGAGACAGTAGCCAGGATTATAAAGGCACCCCATTTGTAAGCCAACTTTTGGGCAAGCGAATCAGAATCAGGAAAACAGCCCGATGAATCAGAAAACATTTCAAACACTCAAACATTATTTTGGCAGTACAAGAAGCAACATCTCGTATTATCTAGTCGACACGCTAAGAAGCGTGATCCTGTGTCATCTTGCCACTCCTATATTAACTAGGTGGACTAAAAACACCATTTTCACTCAATGGAGGGTGTTCGGCAGACAAAACCCGTGGCTTGCATTCCTGTGTTGGCAGCGTGACACTCACTGGTCCTCCGACATGGAAGGCGTCCAACAAACACCCTTCGCACGAATCGAGGCATCGCCCATCTCGCAGACGTGCTGCGTCCTCGCAGGGGGCGCTCAGCCGGCGCCCTGCATGAGTCGCTAGCAGTCTCCACAGCAGCGTGGGCGACTCACCCTCCGCTCCTCGCGGAGGCGCTCAGCCGACGCCCTGCATGAGTGCTAGCAGTCTCCACAGCAGCGTGGGCGACTCAACCCTCCCTCCTCGTCGGAGGCGCTCAGCCGGCGCCCTGCATGAGTCTGCTAGCAGTCTCCACAGCAGCGTGAGGGTCTCAACCCTCCGCTCCTTGTCGGGAGGCGCCGTCAGTCGACACCGGCCATGGACTGTCACGCCCCCCCCCCGTCATAGCGTGAAGAGCCATGCAGCCGCTCCTCGTCGGGAGGCGCCGTCAGTCGACACCGGCTATGGACTGCCACCCCGCCCCGCAGCGACCGCCATCTCACCCGCCGCAGCGTGAGGAGCCCTGCCGCGCTCCTCGTCGGGAGGCGCCGTCGGTCGACACCGGCCATGTGACTGTCACCCTCGCCCCCGCCGCAGCGTGAGGAGCCCTGCAGCCGCTCCTCGTCGGGAGGCGCCGTCAGTCGACACCGGCCGCGTCAGCAGCGCAGGCTGCCCGGTAAATCACGGCGGCAGGCCGTCGGCCTCCGCCTGCCTGGGCATGATTTACGCCGGCGCCGCTGAGTTACCGCCGCAC
>NW_023597054.1:19205485-19240972 GCF_011947565.3 Pollicipes pollicipes | reverse complement strand
ATCAGGGAGCTCTATCTGTAAACGGCAGCGGAAAGCGCCCAGCGGTTGACGGCGATATTAGGCCCTCGTCAAACCGCTAGTCCACAGCTCATTGACAACGGTTAAATCCTGACGGTGATATGTCCAAATGGTGGTGATTGACGGAGATATCTTACGCGGGCAGAGAGGGATTGCAGTTTGAATAGACCTGACGCGGGTGATTGAGACGCATCTTGAGCTTGTTTAAGTGTTGGACGGTGGCCTGTGATGTAGGAACTTCGGGAACCGAATACGCTTGCAATTTATAACCAGCTTTAGTTGCGACATAACTGAAGCAGGCTTCCTGTGGTTTGACTACTTCAGGTGTGTGACATCTAGTACATCGGGCTGAGGATGTCGACACAGTCCGGACAATTTCCTGCAGCCAGAGATCATTGCTCAAAGCAGGGTTACCAGAGCATTTCTGAGGACGAGAATATCTAGTACATGTCATAGGCCTGATCCGTAATTAATCTAAAGACTCCGAACCCAAACAACCTGAGGATCTCCGGCCGTGGGACATGATCTCCAGCTGCGGACCTGCCGTGACGGTGCAACTTACGTTATCCAGAACCAATGCGCAAGGGATGTACGGACCATAAACCAACTAGTTTCGTTGACTACCCATCAGTCTTATCCCTCAATAATTTAAGACCATAAACCCTATTGAAAATTGACCGTGACGCTCCATAAGCTTCATGCACATTATGCACTTTTTATTGCCCGGCCCAGGGCATGATGCTGGCTTCTGTGCGGCGCGGAGCGAGACATGAGCCCTTGAGCTTGCGCGCAAAGAAATATAAACATTGCGGAACTGTAGTTTTGTTTTAGGAAACTCACCGCAGCATGGTAGTCTTTAGTTTTTCTTTATTACCACATCCAGCACCCGCCCTTATTGAACAACATCATGACTGATCATCGTGACGCATACACTGTCCATACACAGCGCGAAAATATGTGTTAAATATACGTAATGGTGTGACACACTTTCAGGTCGTTACTCATACACAAATGCGTTTAACTAGACTCATAACAGAGCCCAGAGCCAAGTAAAGTTAAGTAGCTTCCAGGTTTGCAGAGAAGAATTCCCTCGGAATAAATGGACGTTGAAGTGACGATAAACAACTTGTCTCCAAAGCCAACATGCTGCTCACAGATAAGATGACCTAACTGCATACGAGAAATCGCTGTAGCCAAATGCAAGATCATAAAGCTGGATGATATTGATTATTTAGATAATAGCTTAACTATTAGGTCATTGCTGAACTTTTTAGAACATTCAGGGCTAGAGAGGGTACCTCAAAACAAGTAAGTGAGTGAAACAAAAATAGGATGAGAGTAGAGGATGAAGTGGCTTGAATATGATGGATCTTGGTCTAAATCAGTTGCCTAGAGTTTAAAGTAGATGCTACGCATGTCTATTCCTGCCGTCCCTCCCCAGCATTTTCCAAATTGCCCACTTAACATACCCTCATTTGCACAGTAAAGCAGCCCCCATAGTAAGGAATTAACCTTGCAGTGATCTGCCAAGCCATACACTGGGTGTGAAAGCTGTTGTCATCATGGACATGCCGTGGTGGTCAAAGCTTGCTCATTGGATTCTCGCAGCTGAGGAGTTGTTTAAAACCCCTTGACATGTTCTTTCGTGAGATTCAGCGCGTGGAGCCGCCTTACACCTCGCCAGTCTGGGCGTATCCAGCTAACAGACTTGTCCCGAACTAGCCTGTCCATTAGCACGCAGCACTTTGTCCGTTCCGCACCTCCGGGGATGTGATGTGAACAGCACGCGTGCGGAAATCCGTCCAATTTCATCTGCATGGTTTGAGAAGCTGCTTTCGGACGTCTGCTGGGTGAGGCGGTAAAGGCGTTCCCAAAACGTAGGTAGCTCATTCCGCTTGTAACGCCCTTCTTTCCGCGTAGTACAATGGGCTAATGCCATATTTCCGGAGTAGTAAAAACGCCATACTCCCATATCCCGCCTGCTTTGACGCCTTTGTCTCTGAGACAGTAGCCAGTATTATAAAGGCACCCCATTTGTAAGCCAACTGTTGGGCAAGCGAATCAGAATCAGGAAACAGCCCGATGAATCAGAAAACATTTCAAACACTTCAAACATTATTTTGCAGTACAAGAAGCAACATCTCGTATTATCTAGTCGACACGCTAAGAAGCGTGATCCTGTGTCATCTTGCCAATCCTATATTAATAGGCTGGACTAAAAACACCATTTTCCTCAATGGAGGGTGTTCGGCAGACAAAACCCGTGGCTTGCATTCCCGTGTTAGCAGCGTGACACTCACTGGTCCTCCGACATGGAAGGCGTCCAACAAACACCCTTCACACGAATCGAGGGCATCGCCCCATCTCGCAGACGTGCTGCGTCTCCTCGCAGGGGGCGCTCAGCCGGCGCCCTGCATGAGTCTGCTAGCAGTCTCCACAGCAGCGTGGGCGACTCAACCCTCCGCTCCTCGTCGGAGGCGCTCAGCCGGCGCCCTGCATGAGTCTGCTAGCAGTCTCCACAGCAGCGTGAGGGTCTCAACCCTCCGCTCCTTGTCGGGAGGCGCCGTCAGTCGACACCGGCCATGTGACTGTCACGCCTCCCCCGTCATAGCGTGAAGAGCCATGCAGCCGCTCCTCGTCGGGAGGCGCCGTCAGTCGACACCGGCTATGGACTGCCACCCCGCCCCCGCGGCGACCGCCATCTCACCCCCGCCGCAGCGTGAGGAGCCCTGCAGCCGCTCCTCGTCGGGAGGCGCCGTCGGTCGACACCGGCCATGTGACTGTCACCTCGCCCCCGCCGCAGCGTGAGGAGCCCTGCAGCCGCTCCTCGTCGGGAGGCGCCGTCAGTCGACACCGGCCGCGTCAGCAGCGCAGGCTGCCCGGTAAATCACGGCGGCAGGCCGTCGGCCTCCGCCTGCCTGGGCATATGATTTACCGCCGGCGCCGCTGAGTTACCGCCGCACAGAGCCGCGCATCTCGTTTTAGAGGCCGGCCGCGGCGCCGCGCGGGGTGCGCCCGGTCAGCGGCGGAGGCCAGAGCCGACATTTCCTGCCGCCCGCCTGGGTGGTCCTGGCCGAGCGGCCGCGGCCGCGCCGATCGGCCGCCGTCGTGGCCGCTTCTTCACCGGCGGAATGTTGGCCGTGTTTGGGCACGGTGCATGATTCCAGGGCTTGTTGAAAAGCATATGGCGGCAGTGGTCTGAGGAGGGGCGGTGCAATTTGGTACCATCGGATTAAACAAATTACGGTGTAAATATTCTTAATCAATTGGGGGTGACGTGGAGGTGTTTGCAGGGCTTGGCAGATGAGGCTTACTGCCTATGCTAAATCAAACCGCAGTCGGCACGCCTGTTCTGGTTTTTTCCAGCCTCATATCGTGCACGGAGATAACAGTGAAATGTGTGCATAGAAATTAATGTAGGATGCACAATATGTGCATGAAATTGCTTGGCTTGTTGCTCGCAATTTTGGTGACGAAACTACGATCTAACACAAAATAACCAAACAGGAAACGAAACACAGCATGTCGGACGGATTAGCTCAATTAATTGCCGTGGCTTACGAGCTAATCAGCTCTAAATTGTTAAAGGCCTATAACTATCTAGCTAAATAGTTTTAAATAGCTCAGGCGTACCAATACGTTCTCCAGCTCCACGATTTGTAGAACGAAAAGAATATTGTGACTGCAAACAGCAGCTACCAAAAACCCGTGAGGCAGAGCACGGAAATGTGCCAATTTCAGACGTTCCCTCAACTTTCTGGGCTGTGACGCTGGAATGCTGAAATAAAATAACACATAGCCGTCATGCTAGTATGCGATAGTGGTACTGGTCTTCATATCGTCCATTTTAAAGCCAAAGTTTATAGAAACACTGGAGCATAAAGAGGGAACAGCTGACAGAGAGAACGATGCGATGCAGGTGAGGAGGGCTTCCGCAGCGTTCTAGGTATGTAACCAAACTAATATTCGATTTATTGGGCCCAGTTCCTGTTAGTTCAAAGAAAGCTTTGCTATACGGATGACATATGCTGGGTTTAAAAGCTCTATCCGTACCGTAAATCGTTCAGTTTCAACCCTTCCGCTGCGGGATCTCAGAATCGACAGATCTTGTTAGTTCTTTGCATAGCACGTACATACGTGCCACGGGCCAATGCGCGCATGTTTGATTCGATACCAGTTCATTAGTAACTTCGGTTGATAACTATCAACTCTTTTGCAGCATCCAACTTTTGTTTTGCTTGTTCCGTGGTTTTTGGAGGCCTTCAACGGCAATGACAAGACAAGAAAATGTGCCAGTCAAAAGCATGTCACGGTTTCTCCCCAAGCGAGCAGTGGCAGGACACTTGTCGTCATGTATTTCGGCTGTATGTCTATACCAGTGATGTTCTTTCAACTTTCGGAGCTGTAACGCTGGAATGCTGAAAAATAATAACACAGCCGTCATCCTAGTATGCGGCAGTAGTACCGGTCTTTCATATCGTCCATGTTAAAGCCAAAGTTTATAGAAACACTGGAGCATAAAGAGCGAACGGCTGACAGACAGAAAGAAAGATGCGGGCAAGGAGGGCTTCAGCAGTGTTCTAGACATGTAAACAAACCAATATTTTAGTTATTGGGCCTTGTTCCTGTTTATTCAAGGAAAGCTTTGCCATGCGGATGACAGATGTTAGGCTTAAAAGCTCTATTCTTGGTGTAAATTGTTCAATTTCAATCCCTCTGCTGCAATATCTCAGAATCGACAGAACTTGTTAGTGTTTTGTATAGCACGTACATACGTGCCACGGACCACTACACGTATGTTTAATTCGAGACCTGTTCATCTCAAACTCCGATTGATTGCTATCAACTCTTTTGCAGCTCCTCCCTTTGGTTTTGCTTGTTCCGTAGTTTTGGAGAGCTTCAAAGATGGTGCCAAGAGAAGGAAACGTGCCAGTCAAAAATATGCTTTGTTAAGAAACGTGCTTTAAAAAAAACATGCTGTTAAAAACATGTTTTGTTAAAAACATGTTTTGTTAAAAACGTGTTGAAGCCAAAGTTTCTAGAAAGATTGAAGCATAAGGAGTGAACAGCTGACAGTAAGAACGATGTGATGCAGGTGAGGATGGCTTCCACATTGTTTTATGTATGTAGCCAAACCAATAATTCATTTCTTGGGCCCAGTTCCTATTAGTTCAAAGAAAGCTTTGCTATACGGATGACATATGTTGGGTTTAAAAGCTCTATCCGTACCGTGAATCGTTCAGTTTCAACCCTTCCGCTGCGTGATCTCAGAATCGACAGATCTTGTTAGTTCTTGGCATAGCACGTACATACGTGCTACGGGCCAATGCGCGCATGTTTGATTCGATACCAGTTCATTAATAACTTCGGTTGATAACTATCAACTCTTATGCAGCATCCAACTTTTGTTTTGCTTGTTCCGTGGTTTTTGGAGGCCTTCAACGGCAACAAGACAAGAAAACGTGCCAGTCAAAAACATGTTACGGCTTCTCCGCAAGCGAGCAGTGGCAGGACACTTGTCGTCATGTATTTCGGCTGTATGTCTATACCAGTGATCGGAAGGGATATTGTTTGATCTATGCCCGTCATTGGAAGGCATATGGTTTGGCCTATGCCAGTCATGAGGAGAGAGAGAGAGGGTACAGTTTTTGAAATCTCGCCGTCAAGGGGAATGAAAGTCAATAGCAAAAGCTGTTTGCAATTATTTCTATAGATACAAGTGTAAATAGTCCGTCAAAAGGGAAAACGCACAAAAGATGCTAAAGCGCCTTTGTTTACCTTGTAAATTGACCCAGGATTTAAAAGAATGGGGCAAATGCAACTTCTGATATGCCATGTGATACTCAAAATGTTAACGCTGTGCCCAATGTTACGCCAAGTGGCTTGTCGACATCCCATCTTATCTGCGGGCATAGGCTGGGGTGTGACATTCGATAGAAATTTATGGGAGCTTAGAGACTGGATGCGAAGGTCCAAGGGTACCAATCTTTATTTCTTAAGTGTGTGCATCTGTGATGCCTGAATCCGCTGGGTGGTTGCGTGGTACGTAGAATCCAACGCTTTACCTGCCGACCCACATGACATTAGGTCGGATCAGATTGAAGCAGGAAACTCGAAAGGCTGTGATTTGCTCGTGCGAAATATTACATAATAAATGCAGTCTTTCGCGTTGTCTGCGTACATTGTTTAAAGCGCCACGCCATTGTTTGCCACGTACCAGTTTGTTAAAGGTGCTTTAAAGCGGCCAGTGAGAACGGCATGCTTTGGTGCAGGACACTGCTGTCCAAACTGTACGTAACCTGAGAAATCTAAAGCATTTCAGACACCATTCCTTTCCAATAGCCACATTTTCTTATGTACAGGCCTTACCTCAACGTTTCAGGTGATAAAACGACATTGTGTATGCACAACAAACTCAGGAACGTTCCGTAAATACTAAAAGGCAAACACACACATTCGAAAATTGAGAACGTTGATTGAGAACGATAAACTGAGAACGTTGATCCCATGATGAAACTATCACCCTGAAAGTAAGGGAATATGATTCACGCAATATGCCAGTTCTTCAACTGATGATCGGATGTTGTAACTCTGCGATGCAATATGGATCCGTTGCTGTCTTTTTACGGTTAACGTAGTACATCCTTTGCAGAAATCGTGTAAGGAACTAGAAAGGCTGTTATGACGAGTCTAAGGCGTGGGTCTCAGATAATCTAAACGAAATGTAAGCCTATATTCGCTTGTATCACACTTGAAGGAGGTGCATCCAGCTTGAATACTAAGAGGAATTATTGTTCCAAGTTGCATATTTTTGAAAACGTCAGACGCTTCCGTGCTGTGCATTACCGCAAACCGTTTGTCACCGCTTCTAAAAACTTTTCTCTGCACTGAAATCCACCAGTTTGTCTCTGTATGCGCTGCATAGTTCCCCCAACCTTCCTGCCAAAGTTAGGTTAACCGCCTTGGCATCGTTACTGCATCGTTCCCTTTATTCAGAACTCTGAATCTTACCACTCTACCAGCGGGAAGTTCCCCGTTTGGTGACTTCAAACTGCACTCTTAAGTGGCACTGTGTAAAAATACGACTCCTCTAATTGAAAGTGGCGCAATAACTCGCCACAGCGCCTCAGCAGTCTGACACCAGACCGCGCCGTGACACGCGAGTCCGTCCGCCGGGCCGCTCACGCAGCGGGCCAGGCGCGATCGAACTCCAGCCCGCGACCCGAAAACGCCGACCGCAAATCGCGCACGATTGCGCGGAAGTGCACGTACCTGCTTGGGCTTGCTGGCTGGTTTTCGGCCGCAGGGGCGACGCCGGGTCGAGCGAAGCACAGAGGCGCGGCGCGCGGCCGGCACGGGGCGCCATTACTCGCCGCGGCCCGGGACGCGCCGCCGCCGGCCCACCGGCAAAACCGGCCGCCATTTTGGGCCGCTCTTTGTTTCCGCTCGGGCCGCGTTCCCATGAATCGAACTGCCGGCTGGTGAAAATGTGGCCGGTGATGAGCTGTGAGGCGGCCTGGGCCGCTATGCGGCAGGCACGGCATATGGCGTGCGGCGTTGATCTGTGTGATGCATTCGCGTTTCGTGTAGGGTCGTGATCAGGCTGCCACGATGGTAAGGCTTCCAACAGCTGAAGGAACGCTGGCGATTTCCGATGCAAATCGTTAGCATGCCAATGCGACGTTTTTATGTATCATTTTACCTCTGTGCATAAGCTGCCTATTCCTAGCTGCCGGTCCGAGTATGTGTTTCATATAACATGGGCATTCTATAGGAACAACAAAAAGGTGCTCAGCCTGCTGCAATAATGCCAAGTTTTCCGAAATGTGTGCATCCGAATCTGCGCATGCTAACATCAGTCATGATGAACCCGGATCAGGCCCGCATTGCTGTGCACTGGCTTAAAGAAAGATAAGCGTGAAAGTGGTTTGAGAAGGAACATTTCAGAGCATAGGAAATCGTGCCCGAGTATCTTTACTCCCTGTTTTGTTTTGGTTTTGGCCTTAAAGTTTCCCACCGCGACATACATTTGTTTGAAACCCGCATGTAAAACAATGCGGAATGTCCCATAAAAGCAACAGACTTCGCATAAGAACTCATAAGGCTGACTGTGTATTACAACTAACAATGACCATCGTCCACTTACAGAGTGTTTTCGTTGCTGGCAGAGCTTGCCTAACAGGCTGAAAGACCACACCGCGGCACCCATCGGTGAATTAATTAGTGGAGCAGAGAGATTCTAATTCCACATTCATTCACATAAATAAAAAGTCCCGCTGTACGCCGGACATTTATCCGTTCCAAAACAAGAAAAACAAGAACATGCATCACACCCTGCATTAATGCCGCCAACACAAAAACCGGGCTGCATGATTTCAATGCAGGCGACGGCGTGGCGCGCCGCTGCGAGAGCGTATTACCGCGCCTGGTCCCGGTTTATAGCCCGGCGCGTCGCGTACGCCGCGCGCCGGCCAGGAGGTCCGCCCGCGGAGAGGAGCGACCCGGCACCAGATGGCCGGCGCGGCAGCGAGGCGGCGCCGTCCCGTGTGCGGTGAGGGGTCGGCGGCCCTGCTGACCGGCCGGCCCACCGTCCGCTCGAACGCCGAACGGGCCCCCAGCCAAGCGTCTTAACTCGGCAGCTGCAGCCTCTGAATGAGTTATGTTCGGGAGAAGATGCCCGTCATCTGTGATGTCATGGTATCCTTAAGCATTTTGGAATGACTCTCACTCTTCTCTCAAACGATTGGGCGGAATTGTACCGCTGGATGGAGGAGCTGTCTCACCCTCTCGAGCTGGCTGTGCATCAAGGACTCGCAGTTTGAGCAGGGCTTGAGGAGAGCTTGAGTGGATCCTGAGCAGCTCGAACTGGCACGGTAACGGACTGCCAGGCTGCCAAGTCCGGTAGTGTACGGCAGCGAGGACGGCGTGTCCGGCTCAGGTCGTGCCCGAGCTGCTCAGAACGAGACAGCATGCGGCTGGTGTGCCAAGTGTCCAGCCTGGGGTGGGCGTCTGGCGGCCGCGTCCGACCGCCGGGGCAACGGCACCATACGCTGGTCTGGAACCCATCGTCCAAACATAGCCGCTGCAGTCGCCTGCTGTCGCGACCTGTTTTCTTAAAGGCCAGTGCTACTGCCGCATACCAACATGGCGACAACATTTTATTCAATTTCAGTTTTCCAGCGTTTCAGCCCAGGAGGTTGCGAAAAAATGTGTCGCCTGCTATCGCAGTAGCCAAGAAGTCTGTCCCTTCCCTGCTTTGGAGGTGCATCATGTAGGCATGGCAATCCAGGGCAGGACAGCTGTGGTCGTCTTAGGAAGATGCGTGGCGGCTCCTTCTGTTAAAGCTGGGTGCTCCTGCCTCTGAGACATGGCCAGGCGTCCCCATCTCGCAGATACAGACGGCGGCCGCTGCCATGGGCGCCCGTCCCTGTTTAGGAGTCATCACACATGGGCGGCCGGCACCGCCTCAGAGACACGGACTGTTGCCTCTCGATCGCCCGGGGGACGGCCCGCAGCTCCCAGCTTAACCTCCGCCGAGCCGCCCGTCATGGCCCGTGTCCGGGAGCGTGCACACAGTCCGCTGACGAGTCCCGGCGAAGGTCGCCGCCGGACCCGGCGTGGCCCCAGGGAATGGCGTTGTGGTTCCACCAGCAGTCGGAGAGGGGGGGGGGGGAAGTCGCGTGACCGGAGGCGCGCAGGCGCGGCCGCGCGGCGCGTTGCATGTAGCCCTGTTTACCTCCAAAACTGATGAAGCAATATCGATAAATCAATCCTCGTGACGGGCTAATTTACGGCGGCGGGAGCAATTTTTACGAGCGTGTTCTTTTGGCCGGCCATAAATATTCCTGTCTGCGTGTATACGGCCTCGGTTCTTTTGTCTATGAAAGGACATCTGTGATGCTGACTCCGGTCGCACCGTAGCGACATTCTTTGTCGGGCGTCCGAGCCATTACCTTCCAGCGGTCCGAAATAGCGCATGCATATGCAAGCGTTAAGTGGATTCTGCCATAAATCCATTGCGGCGGAACATGTGCACGATACACACCACGGTGTCGTGCAGTTGCTTGCTCCGCACGGTCACAGTTCCAGTAAGTCCGGCCCAAGCCCGCTTCTAGAGCGCTCCCTCCCAGACGGCTGCCGCTGCCTTTTTTCTTTTCAGGACGCGATGCGGCGTCCCACCGATCTCGCCCGGCCCGGCCGATGGGACGCTGCGCCCGGGGCGGGACTGATTGTCTTCGGACCTGCACCGGGCAGCTGCCAGCCGGGCCACTCTCCCGCGCCGGAGGATCCCGGCAAGATTAGATGACTCGGCGCGCTCCCTGTTTTACTGCGCAAAAAATGACGGCGGGTGACAAGACGCCAGCCCCGCGCGAGGCTCCCAATGACATTTTATGGCGTCTCGTATAGTAATTCGCTTTTTCATCCGGGCGGAATTTTTATCAACCCTTTCAGATGCTGGTCGCGGATCCTGATGAAAAAAGGGAACAGGCGGCTCTGGTGTAATACATCGTAGGGGCTGAGGCATGGCTGCAGAATAACAATGTTCTCGGTTATTTATTGCCTGCCTTAACTCTAAATGCATTGCGGGATGAAGTCACAGCAAAATGTATCGGCAATCACATGCTGATTTGTAAAATGTTCAAAGAATTTTCTTCAATAGATCTCATTGTCATCGACGCGTGCTGTGATGGGAAAAGACGTCAGGGCATATAATACCGGTTCTGTCGCTTTCCATTGTCTGTTAAGTTGTAACAAATTATTGGTTGGCTTCGTTTTTCAGCAGTAAATGAGCGAAGCCAAATATAAACGTGCTAGTGCTATAAATAGCTGATAAATCAGAGCACTACAGTGCTCTCGGAACGCTGTACAGCTGGTGCACTGCCTGAGGACACCAGAGGGACCAATATTACAGCTTAGTGGAAGATCTCGCAAGAACTCGGTTGCACAACGTGTCCCTGCAACGACCACACACGCGGTCACTTCTGCATCATCGCATGGCCATATATCTTCAGCCGGATGAAGTTTGGTGAGATGACAAAGCGTCTGATGGTGCAGTTTTACAGCGGCGGTCGGCGGCGCAGTCGGGCGATGCGTTAACGACGCCCGGTTACCACAGCGACTGTAAAGCCTCCACCGACGCGCCCGGCGCCAGCCCGCTCTGAGTCACTCTCTGCGGAAACACCTCCGGTCACGTCGGTCTTCTGGGCTGGTTCACGCCGTTTGCAATCAAGAAATTGCTATGATGGCTTACTAAATAAAAAAACCCTGAGGAACGCGTTATGTACAGTGATGATCACGTGACCAAATAGGTTTGTTTGACACCAGCGCCCTGAGCGCCTCACGGACGTCAACATCGCTCTGGATTATGGCTTGTTGATGCCGTCGGAGGTTCTCTGGACTTCATAGATGAATTTAAGACGAACTCATGTGTGTCTCCAATTTTCTGAAAGGTGACAACTATCTAACAAACAGCAAACGGATTATGCGGTTACATTTTGCTGAACATAACTGGGCGTAGGCCGGCCTTTATTCATTTAATGCTTGTCTTTCGAGCTTATTTTACTTAACGAGTCAATGTGAAGATGTCTGTGAGCCATTTTCAAGCAAAAATCCAAACCGATTCGATGCAAATATTTCCGAACACAAAATGTAGGCGTCAAACCCTGCATGGTTTAAATTTCAGTTTCCGATTGCATCCCAAATCACAATTGTTGACAAGACTTAAGAGCATAAGAAGAGTTTTATAAAACACATTTTGGGTGTGATAGGACCCATGACACAGTACGAAGTTGCTTATGTCTTCCATGCGTCTTGGCCATCGGGCGATCGACGACGTGACGATAACAATAAACAGTCATAAATTGAAATGTATAGCGCAGCTATACCTCAATTGTCATGGCTAAACATTTTAAAAGAAACTGCCACTGTTATTTCGGTTCAATAACGTACAGTACCCAGAAGGGGTCTTATCCTCTTTCACGTTCAGATTCGCTGTGTCGGCGAGCCCCTCCGTTTTCAAACAACTTATCATCTTCGATCAGTCTGCCTGGCCATAAAATCCAGCCATGCGGAGATTACTGCGACGCTCGCGGTCGACTCAAACGGACACTTGACAGGAAAAAATGAGCTTGTTTCTTCAAAGAACGATTTATGGTATCAATCTATTTGGAGGGAGGACAAGCCGTCTCGGAGGAAAACTCATAAACTGCACATGCTGCGCTCTGCAGCCATTCTCGCACGGCCTCAGGTCTCAGGGCGTCAAAGCCAGACACTGAGAAATGGCCTTTCCATTTTCGGCATCACTATCTATACCGGCACGCCCTGGCAGCACTATCTTTTGGAGCATCACGATTCAGCGTGAAGCAGGACCCCGTTGGACCGGCGGAAGAAAGCGGCCAAATGCCGGGCCCCGTCCCGCCATTCCCGGTCAATGGACGCCCAGCCCGTGGCGCGCGGACGGCTCGTCGCTCAGCCAGTCAGACGCCGCCCGAACTCCATTACGAAGCCATTCGAAACGGATCCGGGGCGCATTCACCGCTGCTTTTTGTGTGTCGACGATTGTGGCGCACCAGGCTGCCGCCCGCCACGCCGTTTCTCACAGGCGGGCGCCGGCTCAGCAAGAGCGGCGTTTTTCTCACCTCCTGGTGTGATTTATCCGATAAAAACGCATTGGGCATGGGTGGGCTGCTGCAAGGCAATGGGCAGATGGTGAGAGTAGAATATATTAGGGTGTTGCTTGGAAATCGTCCGACATCGGTTCAAAATGGTGTTCGGGAAAATGAGGGCAGCTGCTGAAACGCATCCAACATCGGCCCACAGGCCGCGGGAGGCCTATATAGATGAAGTAATAGCATATTTGGTGGATGAGGCTAACCATGCTAGCAGCCAAGCAGAGATGAAAAACGAATAAATTGAAAAAACAACATTTGGAGATTGGGGGACATTATACTTGTAAAACAAATGTATTTTCGGTTTCATACGTAAATATATCTGAAACGACTTTTCATCTAATTGATTCACCGTCCCCGGAAATAGTTCTGGTCAATTGCCCTCAAAAGTCTGCGACTGCATTTCAGAGAGCGCACAAAGGCGCACTTTGGCGTTCTCCGCGGTTACAGAGTCTCACTGCATGCAATGCGTTACAGCACTACCATTGCCCCACCTTGAGTACGTGCTGATATATAAGCATGCCGTCGGTAACAGGAAGCAGGAGTGGCGACTTGGGAAAGTTCAACGGCAGCTGTTGTGATGAAGTCAGAGATGCGTATATGCGCAAATAGCGATGACGCAGGGCAAAAGGGTAGCCACTGGTTTTGAATCATACATGTATTGCTCGCCCTCTAAACAAAATGTTTCTGTTTCGAATTTATTGTATCCGAAGTGCATACACACGTGATTTTAATCCAGGTATTATACCACGGAGACGTATGTGTTATGTCAACAGTCGGCGTTAGATGCTAAGCACCCGTCTCTGATCAGGCACATTTCGAAGTTGTGGTAAGAATGCTTCGTACTGTTTTGTCACCGTCCATATAACTTAGCCGGTAGGACTTGAACATCCTGATCAATGTGCGCCGGTTATGTGGGATAGCGTTCCAAATCCTCACCTATGTGAGCAATATCGACAACTTACTAACATCCGACGAAGAGAACCGGGCTAAAACGGGGTCGACCCAGCCACGGTATTGTGAGCACCTTTAAATCTGCCAAGAATGCATACTAAACTGGATTGCTCTGCTTGAATGATGGGGTCGGTGTTTTTCTAACAAATAACGCTTAGTCCGTTTAAGTAAGAAAGAAGTTCTGCCTTATTAGTGTTAGAAATATTGACTGAAAAAATATGCTTATAAAGGGTTCTGGTGTCAAAATAGCATCGGTGAGATAATTCGTCAAATTTATCAAGAAAAATGGCGTGGTTGTTATCAAAGATGGCGATGCAAATAACGCATATGATATGACAGAGCCCTAAAAGCAACGCAGACGAAGTTCGAGATTTATAGCGGCTGAACAAAGTTAAAGCTTTAAGAGCATCGGATAATCAATATTGATCTTGCGGAGCGAAATGAGAGGAGCATCTTTGTGAAAGTGATTTCATTTCCCATTTTCACTGAAATGTTGTTAACACCAGTGCGGAAACTACCCAGACATGCAGACAAGCACATGACAATTCGCTGACTGCTGGACATCTATGTGATTAACAGTTAAGTAACTGTTTTGGTTGAGTCAATAGTTTTAGCAGGCATTTCAAGTTCCTCGTGTTTTCCATTTATGAAATGCATTCATGGTATGGTCGTGTTTGCAGTTATTTTGCAATCGAATATGCCGGGTTAAGGAAACATGGTTTCATTCTTGCCTTGTCTTGCTGTTTTGCACTGAATGGCTTAAGCCGGAATAGGCATAAGCCGGAGTAGCGTAGATTTGTTGCTGGCCTTCAACCAAAAGTATATTCCCTACGATCGGACCTGAGCCCAGATTCGTTGAGAGAACACGAGTGCATTTCAACAAAACATGCACCTTAGTATGTAAATGCTCTTACTGTGGAGATTCCATTCTCACAGAATGTGATTCAGTCTTGCCCTGCACGTTCCCAACCAGCCCGCTTCCAAACTGCAGGGCTTATCGGCCATCTTGCCTTACGAGAGAGACTGGCGCGGGATGCCCAGCTGGGCGCGGGACACCCAGAGCACGGATACCTGACGCCAGCCAGAACCTCAGCCCACGCTGCCAGCGAGCCGTGCCGGCCAGATTTACAGGCGGTCCGCCATGCAAGCCCTGACCTGAGGTGTTGGAGCGCGGGTCACGCGTGCAGCGCCGTTCCCATGCAGCCGAGGCCGTATATCGCGCGGACCGACAGGCCGGCCGACCCCGCTGTCGGGCGAGAGACGCCTGGCGCACGGCGGCCGGCCATGCTCGCCGGGCCCTTTGACCCACTCGTGGTCGGCAGACGCATCATCCGATCGAAGACCCCGGTTTTTTTCTACAATTAAACAGCCGACAAAAGGCTAACGAGACTGAACAGGCGCCGGCGTGCCCGGAGGAGTCCACCACGGCTTGGCCGGACAGAAAGGCCCTGTACAGTTTTTGCCGTTATATTGTGGAGATGAGCCGTTGTAAACGCGTAAATCATGTCGCCGCGGTCGAGGCCAACGTTGACCGGTGTCAGTCGACACGGTGACCCACAAAGGGGTGGCGGAAGTGTGGCCGCTGGTCACCATCCGTCAAACCCCGTCCGTGCGCCGTGCTCCGCGGGCGTCGCCGCCGCCGCCGCCGCCATGTTGGATCAGGTGAGGCCAGCTGTCAGCGACGCGGCTTTTTCGTCTCATTAGCGTTCGCGAGCGGGATTTATGCTAATGCAGTGGGATTAGCGTGCCTCTTAAATAATGCATCAGGCTAATAGGGTCCGCCTGCATTGTATATGGCCTCGGGCGGCTGCGAATGTCCCGCCGCGGGCTCCTCTCCATCACGGTACACAGCTCACATCGGTCCGCTCTGTCTGGCAGGGTTCATGCGGCCATTATCGCTTTGCCTTAGCGCGATTCGTCCATTGCGGGGCGGACCGCACGTGGCGAGGAGAGCGGCTCCCCTTCGTCTACCCTAACTCGGCGAGCCATAATTTTTGGCTTTAGATTTGACAGAGACAAACGTAGTGAGCAAATTGATATTTACGCCTGCGGATGTCCGCACATACTCGATTAAGTTAAGCGCAGAGACCAGGAACAAGCGATGTAGCGGCATTACGTGGAGAGGGGAACTCGAGGCCAAGAGGTCACGTTGCAGGGAGCCATGACACTTCTTGGGAGCTCAGTCGTACATTTGTTTTCAGAGAGGACAACTGTCAGTAAGTGAAAGAAACATAAACAGTTAAGCATCACTGGCGTGCAGCGCGAATTGTTACGACTGGTGCACCATGTATCTCCAGTCGCCATGAGCATCCACAACACAGATTGCTGGGAGAAATACCCGAGCGCCTCCAACCGGCATGAACATCCACAACACAGAATGATGGGAGAAATACCCGAGTGCCTCCAACCGGCATGAACATTCATAACACAGAATGATGGGAGAAATACCTGAGTGCCCCCAACCGGCATGAACATCCGCAACATAGATTGCTGGGAGCAATACCCAAGTGCCTCCAACCAGCATGAACATCCACAACACAGATTGCTGGGAGCAATACCCGAGTGCCTCCAACCGGCATGAACATCCACAACACAGATTGCTGGGAGTAATACCCGAGTGCCTCCAACCGGCATGAGCATCCACAACACAGATCTCTGGGAGTAATACCCCATGTAGCTCCAGTCGGAATGATCATCTGAAGCACTAATGGAACTGCAGCATGCGTCAAAGCACCCGGCAAGATCTTCTGTTTCTTGTATTCACTTTAGATTAGCAGGCACGTCTCGTCTGGCTAAATTAGGCTTCCCAAGTTCTGCCGGTGATGATGCGGGTCCTCTTGTCATAAGACACCAAATCAACGGCGCAGTCTTAATGGTTTGACACATCCTGATGACGGTGCCACAACGCCTTATTGTACGACGAGCGAGGTACTTTGTGCACGGTAACGAGCAATTACATTGCACCCGTCTATCTGCAGGTGATAGCTGCCTTGGCGACACACAGGTGGAATAATTGTTCCAGGCAATAAACAGCTTTAACGATATCGCTACGGGCGAGCGGCATGCACATTCCTGTTTGAAGCCCTATTCGGTGTAATTATATCACAGCCGGAGACAATTAAAAGATGGGCTGTTGCGGATTAGCTTCTGTTTGCCGTAATTACTGCGCATTCAGCCACCTGCACTCAGCAGCCGTAAGCGATCATGAGTGCAGTATCACTTCACCTCACGTCAAGGTTTAATGACCGGGTAGAGTGCGATGATACGGAGTTTGGTAAAATGGAGTGCAGCCCCGATGTTCGAGGGGCTTTCTTTAATGTGGATGCATAATTGCCTAATGCAATAAATTTGGGGTCTGATGACTACTCGCTGTAATTTCACAATCGCATCACGGGTGAGCTCGCCCCGCAAGGAACATGCCGGCGTTCTTTTACGATGCCACATTTCTACACTCACGCTTTTCAAACTCGCTTGCGTTGTCTATATGCTAAATGGATTGCGTAGGTATTTCAGAGACTTGTAAACTACAAGCATAAAAAGTTTGCATAATGCTGATGCGCGCAACCAACAGACGAGAGTCTCATGGCATCATTTAAAACTGGAAATTAAACAAAACACTCCTTCTGGTAGGTCAAGATGCAGTCTTAAACAGGCTGCAGTGTTTATGCTTGGCTTTTTTGTCCACGTTGCTTGTGTCAGCACTTATATGAATGTCATCATGATAAGTTTTTTTTTTTTGTTTTCCTAAGAGCTCATTTTATAATTGATCGTATTTGAGATCCAGTGACTCGAGTACCATTTCGTCATAAACCGTTGCCGGTTATAACCCATTCAGATTTGAAACCCAGCCTCCTACGGCCCCATATTTAAACGTTAAGGTGATTTAAAAGCACTCTCCGTTGCCTTTGTCGAAATATTTTCATTTTCTATCCCAGTGTTGCAGCAGTTCTTGATAACCAGTATTACTGCTCTCTAGAGCTGTTCGTTTCTCATTTCACTGGACAGTGTCTGCAGCAGGTTCTGCAACTGTCGAGGCTTTGCACTTTCTTTAGCCTCATCAGCCTCTTCCTTTGTTGGCCAGCCGCACCCTAGCCCCACGTATTTTGAAGAGGCGCGCACCTAACACGTGTGTCAGAAGCACGGGACACTGTGAGGCCGATCAAACGATGCCAATCTTCCATGTGAGGCTGAGTCATGTATTCTGCCGGGCGTCGCACACATTTGGGTTAAATGCGAAACTTCTTTTGGTGTAAAAAGTCCGTGATTAACTGCATTCATCAAATGTTGACATTTAAATTAGGTGTCCTGTGAAGCGCAAGCGGTTTTTACGACGTAGACTGCAGAGCAAATACCCATTGTTGTCTGGTGTGCAATGCTCTGCAAATGAGGATGCACAGCGCAAAAGAGATGGATGACAGCAATACAGGGATTAATTTTAGATCGTTTGAAGAAACTAGCCCGCATAGAAAATTTTCCAATTTTGTAGCTACTGGAAGGGAGACAGAAGTTTTGATACCTTCATTAGCTCTTAAACCCTGTGACAATAGCAAAGCAACGGCAAAGGATATTCCTGCCAAGGTGACTCCAACTGCATGCCCCACGTAACGTCATGACGTGGAGTTTGCAGCGCAAACAAACTCGCCATATGTGAACCAGGTGCATATAGAGACCATGCTTAAGTCAATAATTTGCACAAATATCGCATCGTCAAGACCGAAGGAATTATATATATATATATATATATATATATATGTATATGTTTTTTTTTCTCTCTCTGCCCATATATATATATATATATATATATATATATATGTGGGCAGCTGCAATCAGAAGAAAGGCGGGATGACTCAACTGTCCACCCACGCAGCAAAGAATGTGCAATTTTGGGACTCAGCCAGTTGTTCGCTGGCCAATATCATGCAACATGGCCATGTGAAGTCGCCAATAAAATCGACATTTCGTTCCGCTCATGTTAAACAAATAATACTTTGGGATTATCAGCCCTTTCCTGGGACGCCAGCATGATGCCTGATGCAGCGACATGCAAATGTAAAGCATACTCATAGATGACATATAACTTACGCAGCCTGTCTTGCAAATTTTCGAAGCGAATTTGCATTCACCTCGGAAATGTTATCGATAACTCGGCATTTACTACGTTCGCTGTTTGTCTCTTCATATAGAAAAGCTGGACGAACGTGTCAATTTTCAGGCGAATGCTGTGTGTGTTAGACTTATCCCAACAATGTCGCAGCATTCAACGGCACGTATATCACGTGGCCAGCACATCGCAGTCCATTATCGCAGCAAATCACAACACAGCCTTGGTGCATTGCCGGAGCCAGATTTCTGGAGCTACTATAGCTCGTGACCTCAGATGTACGTGACATTTTGCGAGGGGCAGGAGATAAGCGCACACCTACCACCTTCTCGTGAATGTACGCGTTCCTTAATAAGCCGGGGACAGCGCAGAATGCGCAGCTATAGCTCACGGAATTGTGTTAAAGAACAGACAGTGTGTAGCCTTCAAAATCATTTGCGTTGTTGACCCAGGGCCTAGCTATCCGTTTGTTAAGGGCTGAAGCTGAAATTACCCTGACTAATCGGCGCAGTGATTCCCGTAAAATGCACGCAGTGTGCGAGAGTCGACAATAAAGTTTTTCCTTCCTATGTCATTTAACTCGGTAAACACTATTCAAGACATAATCCTAGAGTCCATTGACCATTGGCTACTGCTCATGTGAATATGTGCTTTATATATCATTATTTGACAAAAGAATAATTGTTTGACAAAGCTCGCTTATTGTTCGGTCTTTTGGTATTTCAATTCAGACGTGATATCGCTTGCCCATGCCAGCTGCGCTTTTCAATGAAACGACAGGTCGTGAGATTTCATCATTATATATGCGGCATTACAACCTCCGGCCCTTTCTAAATCATGAATATAGCAGTCGTAGTGTAACAGTCGTGGCTACACCTTTATGCGTTCGTCAACAATAAGTGGGCACACCTTTAAACATCTTCCTCAACGCGTACGCTCATTATTGGGACATTCAGTGAACAATTCCTAAAATCGGTATTATCTGGAGGTTTGAAAGCATGACGATCAACACTATTCTTCAAATGCAGGTTCAGATGCAAAATTGCAAGAGATTCTAGCATTATATAACTTTCACCGCTGTCTTTTCATATTCCATCCCATTTTTCACTTCTATCCTTTCATTTCATCACTTTTTGTACGATGATGCATATGAGTACTACATGGGCCAATTAAAAAGTCTAGCGAATGCTTGAGCGAATTAGTTTGCCCCTTAAATACAATTATAAGCTTATTTTGGCCTATAGCGTCATCCGACTTGGGATATTTGCCTTTGTCTTTTAAGGTCTCGCATAATCCGGAGTTGATATATATCAGCCAACCACACAGTAGGTGGACCTTCCACTCCTCTTTGGAGGAGTCCGGAGCCTCGGATGCTTCGAACTTCGATATGGAGCTCATAGGCATTATGCATATATACGTTTTATAATACACTGATTGCCCCTTATTATCCACCTCCAGTTGTCCTTATCACGCCGATGACTTCGGAAAATCTCAAGCTCTGCATACAACCATCAGCGTTTGATGTCAGGACCGTGATACTTGCAAGATCTTTCTGAGCTTGTTAGAGCAGCAGGTGTGTTTTGTGTGTGCGTGTGTTCATGATGTCATCGCTCAAAAATTTCTGCACTAAAATCATCATCCGTCACAGGATGCGTACGCCGTTTCAGCCACTTCCAAATGTCCTCGGTGGCAGAAGAATAAGACAGAAATACACTTTCGCCAGTTTATTCAGTGTCAAGAGTGTCAGCACTTATTTGGAGACAGTACTTTTATCACCGAGCGGGCACGCCGAATGCAAATACAGAGGCGACCGAGCTTTTTATAGAACATTGTCAAACAATTCGTGGGAATGCTCCTGCTGAAAACAATATATTATGTATGGAAAACATACTGCATTGACAAATTTGTACGAAACAATGAAACAGCATTCAAGACATTCCTGACCAATTGAAGAAAGGGCCCCGTCGCCTCAGGCGTCAGCATCGGTGACTGTTGTTGCACATATCAAACGGTGTTGGCTGCCGGCCAAGCTCAAAGAACAACAACATTAAACATTTAATGAGATCGTAAGACGTTATTCACCTGCCATTTTTGCTAATAAACCAAATGAAAAATGGCCGGCATTTAATGGCGATAATCCACATCTCACATTTGTTACACCTTAACGCCACTGATTAGCCACGGAGTTCAGCCTTCCCGGACACCGGGCTACTTTTCAAACAATTACCGGCAGTAATGGCTGATACACTCACCGATGGCACGCGAAGATGGGCGGGGCCTGTTCCGCTGCACCGCTCGCCGTCACGCTGGTGCGGACCGCCACCCTGTACATATACCGAATGTATCCTGGGCACCAAAATCCGGTATACCTTCAGTATACGTAACAGGGAGGGGCTCGCCGTCGCCGGGGGAGGGCGGAAGACGCGACGGTCGCGGCGTCAACGGGCGTCGTCGCCGCGTCGACTCCGACGCGGGGCGGGTCCGGTGGCGTCGCGCCGCGTTCGGAAGTGTGCGTCGTCCGACGGCCCGGACCGGGCGGAGCGGCCAACAATTAGCTGCGAGCGGACGCGTCGGCCGGCGTCGGCGGCGCGCCCGGCCCACCAATGGCCGGCGACAGTGGAGACCTCCGGCGGACGCGCGGCGAAAACTCGGGACATGCCATTAACTCCGCCCACCGACGACCGATACGGCCGATTGAGAGTTTATTGCCCTTGCCCGGCGGTCCCGCTGGCGCCCGGCACCCTCTCCCCTGCCGCGCCCGCTTTGTCTGATTCGATCTCAAACGCAGGGCGGTAACTACCGGCAGGCTTTACAGCTTGTCCATCGCGCCTCGCATGACACTCTTCTGGAAGTGCTGCTCTCATCTCGTCAAAACGCGCCGTTCAATGCACTCTTCTGATCGTCGATAAGCGATCGGTGCGTTGCACGAGGCAAAGAGTGGCCCGCGGTTTGTCCCGGTCGACCGACACGCACTTCGAGAGGGAAGGGCGGGGCAACGACGGCTGCAGATGCCGGTAATGGAGCTGTCTCCCGCCGGAGAGGGGGACAGTAGGAGGGGACCAGAGCGGGGCCGCTTAATGAACCGGAGCCTCTGTTCCAGCCAAGAAATGAAAACGTAAAAACGCATTGCCCGCTGACATTTACGACAGAGCGTAGCCATCTTGAAACAATGGGTCCAATCTAGCCGAACGAATGGACCGGGGACTGCTGCGCGGAAGGGAATAATGGCCTCAGCAGAAGTCACGTGTACGACTTTATTGCTAAACGTTTTTAAGATTTTTTGCAATGAGATTCAAAGACTTATTTTCTATTAGTCGCCCACCATGCACTTTAATATATCACATGCCTTTTTGGTAGCATGCAAGCATCACTAGGCATACGATTTTAGGGTTTTGGTAGATACATGTTCTAGCGCAAAGTAAAATGCTACCATGACATTTTCCTATTCATTTCGACAATGTCATATTGGTCATTATTTTGCGGGAGTAATTCCTGCATGTCTTGAATCGCAATGTTTTCATGTTGAAGGAGCCAAAAAAGCCACCAGGAATCTTCGAGGCATTGTTCTATTCATCGCAGCTCAAAGATTGCTCTCGAAAACGCTCCAGTTGTTTTCAAGTTGGTAACGTATCCCAATGGCTTAGAACATGGATAATTGTTATGGAACAAGCCGATATGAACCATGAATACATCACAGTATGATACGAATGAACCTGAGGTTTTTCGGTTGCTGCTTTATTGTTTGGCATGAATTCAGCGATCACTCCTTCCCGTGTAATGAAAAGGGTGATAAATTCGGAAACTGGGAGTTGGGACAGTAAAGAGAACACTGATCCGCTCCCATTTGCCACATAAGCCCTGTGGGTTCCACGGACATCGTGCGTCGACCCTCCTTCACTCAGAACAAGCTCAGAAAGCTGTCAGTTCGCTGGAATGCAAAATTATAGGCACTGAGGATTCATTTGCCAGACTCAACCTCGTCATTAGTCCGCTATTCAAAGCTAAGCAATGTGAGAGACGTTTCTGAGAATGACTTCCTCGTGAGCAGTGGTTCTCGCAAAAGGATGTGCACAGTATTGCATACCTCTCTTAGAAAATGTGCGGCTGCCAGTGGGGAAATAGGGTGTCGATTCGATAAGTATCAATGACAACGGCAAATATGCTGCCGGAAGACCACTATTTAGAGCTAACTACATCACAATGGAATGTCGAGGAGCTCAGAGTCCCCTATACAAGACAACATCCAATGCCAAATACGAGCTCATTTCAGAACTTTTTCGGGAGGTGGGACGATCGCGTAGGCATGGAGCTGGGGGTCTGGCAAACCGAAGGAACGGGGTTTCATTCCTCACATAGCCCGCTCTTCCTCCCATGGTGAGAGGCAGGCGACGCCATACAGTCTCAGCGGCTGAGTACGTGGTAAAGCCACAATGACACACACACACACACACACCTATACACACACACCCACACACACACACACACTCATGCATTCACACACACACACACACACACACACACACACACACACACACACACACACATAACTTTAGGGCACATACACGTCATGGGTCCCCAGGAAAAAATAAGAAATACATAGTGAGGCCCTGCAGCTGCCGCTTTCCAAAGCTCACCTATCCGGTGTGCTCACTGGTGGAGTTGTGCTGATAACTCCACCAGGACTCTCAATTATATGAAAATTGTTAAAGGCAATCAAAGTAATCTGAGTGTGCCCCAGGAGGCATGCGGACAGCAAAAACGCATGGCACATGTTATCTTAAATCACAGCATCGTAAAAGTCCAGCCCCTGGGTTAAATGCCATTCACAGGAGTTTAACGAGCGTAGCAAAAATACTCGGAAAATGGCGAAAACTGAGCTATAAACTGCGCACCTGTGGTGTATAATTTACACATAAACATGCTTCAGTGCTCATTGCGAGGTGTGCATGCTGGACCACAAAGCCTTTTTCGTTGAGGCAAGCATGTGGTGTAGAAGTCACTACTTTTATCAATGTAAATCTGATCCGCGCTTATAGGAATGGAACGTAGGACCTCACTCTAAAACGTGGCGTCTTAACATTAAAAGAAATAAATTATGTAATGCATGGGTAATTGCAAAGTAGCTCGTACGGTACAAATGACCGGTCTTCAAGATATCAGGAAGGTACAGGTAAACGAAGATACAGAACTATCATTGGGCTATGTGATGACAATATTCAGCGCCTCAGGTAGCGCGTAATGTCACGAATATGAACATGTGTTAATACGTGCTATTGTACTGAACTAATAGCTTCGTCCACGTGAGTGAGTGAGCGTAATGAGTAAACTGGGGTATTGTTCCAATCAGGCTGAAATCTAGCAAAATCTTGTGTAGGAGCCGATGATTGCATTTCGCCCTGGTTCTAAAGTATGCAAATATCAGATACGAATAGCTTGCTTGCTCGCACACCATTCAGTTTTGAATGCACTTTTCACTTCGTTCAGAATTCGCACGTGTTCAGAATACGCACATTCGTCACGGTGGATTAGTACACAATAAAAGGTGTACCACATGTGTAGTACACATGTAGTAACATTAGGTACTTTTGATATGATTAACACCTGATATCACGTGGCCTGCATATCATATTAGCATTCCGCCACCACGGGCGAATGCCAACAAAGTGGTCCACGACATGGCGCAGGCGACGTGCATTTCAACCCAAAAGTTTGAAAGACATGCGTGTGAGTGTGCATTAGTGTATTAGTGCAAGTGCATTATGTGCTCACCGCAAATCTTTATCCCCACTGAGAACTTAACTATGGTGCACACATGGCCACAAATCTCCGTCTGCGTAGACCTGTTTTTTCATTTAATAGTATCTCAACGATGCGTATTGATGGTGTCAACAGTGATGCGGTCTGACCTATGCTCTTGGCATTTGTCCGTAAGAAAAGGTCGCTCGGTGACCTTTACAATCAGCCAAAGTGTGCGTAATATGCTTGAGTGTTTAGGTTCGGTGAGTGCCAAATGGCGAAAAGTTTTGCAGGTTCACATAGCAACAATAACCAGCAGGAGGTAAGACTGAGAGCGTTTTATGCAAACAAACTTGCTAACTCAGTTTGCAATCATTCCACGAAGTATCAAACATCAATGGGCCTGTGTTCGATCATATCCTTCCGACGGTCGTCTTATGAATCGGGAATGTGAACGGAAACTGTTAACGAATCAACCTCCACAAATTTCCAAAGTCAAAGTTTTATGAATAATGAATCATCGTTAAAACGCGTGTCGCGCAAACTTATTTTGTACGACGTCGCCCGATCAAAGCTTTTCCAAGCATCTTGGACGTTTTGCATGATAAAGTAGCGAAGGTGGAAGCGCCAGACCCCTAGTCAACGAGATAGAGAATTGAGAAGGTCAGTTTTTGATTTGGTCTTAACTAGAAAAGTTCTAAAAACTTGATTTGGTCACAATTTTTTTTGGAAAAACTTACTTGACACACTGTCATCTTATAGACCAGCCTTGACTGTTAAAAACCCAGGAAAGGAACTTGAGTTGGGGGAACTCGCTCCGGCAATAATCGATCTTCATTATAGCAGCAGGCAAGTGAGAGAAGGATATTTGTATCAGTTTTTTCTCTGAGCCCTGTCCTGCTATAAGTAGTGAATATATGGCTAAGGCTTCTACATCTGCGGACAGCTATATCCTTTAGTTTAATATGAAGTGGTAAAGTTTTGGAGAGTGCGTTTTCGTTTTTCAGTAAGTGCCTTCTGAATCGCCTCTCTTCAACTAAGACTACTTGCCTCACTCTGGAGTATATCGCATCACATGGTGGGAAAAGTTGCGCTTATGTTATTTTTGCCTTCGAGGAAGTTGCAGTGCAAGCCAGCTGGATGTGTTATCTCACGTGGTCCATGCGCGCCCGTATGGTAAGCTGTCGTGATTATGGATTTACACACTTTTGTCATTTTTATTAATCAGGGATTACTTTACGACTACTGCCACCTCAGTTTCGGTTGATTGGATATAAATCATTTCTTAACATAGGTAACGTAGCTCTCGACTTGTTTTCTGAATGACAATGAGTCATCGCAATCAGGTCAGTCATTTTGCAGTAGATCAGTCAATGACATTGTCGGTACAAGGCATCACTGATACAACATGCCGCGTGCACAGGTGATACAACATGTGCCGCCCAGCACCTTGGAAGAAAGGTCATGCTATCCCGAAATCATTGGGGAACAGATGTCAAATATTTTGCAGTATATGCCTCAGGTGTACTACTCCACCACGCAGCACAACATTCAGATTGGTCTTATTATGCCCGTAAGCCCTCAGACCCACATTTACGCCAATCGCTATGATTTTCAACTAAATAAAAAGAACATATTTGTTAGGCTTATCCCAAGGCTCGTGTACACATCCCGCCGGAAGTACACTTAAAGGAAGAGGGAGCTACTATGCGTCAGCAAAAGGACGCAAAACGCAAAACTGCCATCCGTCACATATGCCATGAACAAATCGCCTTATTACTACCCGGGCATGACTGAGCGGCCCCTACTGGTAAAACGACGTAATCACGCAAGCATTAGCTACACTGGCAAAATGCGACGTCTCAAGCTGCGCTCAAATGTTATCAGGCCGCGTCCCGTCCCGTCCCGTCCCGTTCCGTCCCGCCCGGGATTGGATGGGATCGGACTGACGGGACGGACCGAACTGAACTGATCCTGTTCCGCCTCACCGTGCACTGCCATGAAGTGACATTAATGCAGCACTTTGACTACTGCACCATCTGCACTAATGCAGCACTTACAGTACACTGTGTAAGGTGTGTAAATATTCTTGCCCTGTGTAAGACGTGCTCTTTACTTGAAGGCCATGCTAGCTTTCTGCATTGCAAATTTAGCACTAGCAATTTGCATTGTAGCAGTTCTATTTAAGCCAGTTTCGTAGTTTTCAACGAAGCTTATGGGCGGCTGGGCGTTATGTTACAGCGGATGAGTGGGCGGTGTGCAATGTTTACATGAACTTAGCGTGGCTATGCAATATGGTAGTAAGCTTCTCCGCTTATATACAGTTAACTATTGCTATCTTTTGTGTTTCGCAAGTTTCAAATATAATAGCATGCGTAGGTAAAATGAACTCAAACGTAGGCAGAACCAGGGATGCAGCCAAGGCGGTTAGCGGGGGCCCACTAATCGCGAAGGCCCCTTTAGGCCCGCTAATATTTTCTGAGCATAGACGGCTCTCGACAGTCAGTTCAAAATCGGTGTTGCGTGGCGACGGTCTCGGTAGGCATTACTTCCGCCTAACTACCACGTTACTACTACTTCTACATTACTGCGCGGCATTACTTCCGGCCGCTGCCGTCATTGAATGGTGTTGCGCAAATATGTGCGGATATAATGTCTTGCAGTTTGCCCCGGTGCAGTTTACCCCAAATTTTGTTAGGCACCTCGAACACCCCCCATCCGATGTTTCAAACCATGTTCCAGCCGTCAGGTGTCTCGGTTCGCCCGCAGAGCATGCCCTTGTTTACATTTGTTGGCCCCTGCGTCCACCACGCTGGCGGCCACCACCCCGTCCGTCACGATGCAGTTAGATACCTTTGACAAGGTAATGGGGGAAATATGACCCACACCGCATGCATCTAGCTGCTTATTCCTTACAACATGTATAGCAAAGATGCACGCGCCCGGGGCAAACCGTCCCAGGTGCGACGTTGATGGTGTCCGCCGGTCTCGGAATGGGCGCTTGAACGGTGGTGCCACCACCGGTGACGGCGCCAACTAGCTGCTGGGAGAATGCCCGCCGGCCATTCGTTTTATGGGCGGCTCCCGGCGATCGCCGGTCCGTTGGGGCGATAACCGGGGAAAAACAGGGACCCGGCCTGTCGTCCAGGACGGGTGGACGGCATCCGCAGACGGTAAAGGGCCCGGCGCCATCTGATAAGCGCCAGGTTTTAAATGACGTAGGATGTCAGCTGAGACTCACCAAAAGACGCTTGCCATCAGTCAAGTCGCCCACAGCAGGTGCGGATTATGCATGATTTGCGTTTATCCATAAGTGATCGAGTAGTTTTTACAGTGGGCAACGCAATATACATGACAAATCATTGCATCATGCATTGTACTGGTCCCTTTGGTGCTCGCAGCGAGTCAATGCATGCACAGTGCTAAGAACGAACTACCACGAACGATCTTTCGCCGTTTCCAAGCACAACATTCCAGACCGCCTTAACAGATCATGCATCGCACAATTTGACCACACCCAGTGGACGGACCAGACACAGAAAAACAACAATGGCTGCTGTTAGGCAGAGTTGAGGCACCCAGTTACGCTGACCAGTTATATGACGTTGATGAGCAGTCTTTTTGGAAGTTGTAAGACTGCTATCAAGGGAGCATTCACACACAAACCATTGCTTAAACGATACAGGGCACGTTATGGCCAACTTGAGGTCAGATTTCAGAAGCTCCTTCTACATTACGCTGCTAAGCACCAACATTTTTCAGGGAAAACCTGAGATGAGCTGTGCGTGTTACAAACGAATGCGTCGGCGAAAAGCCACCCACAGATCCGCCGTCACCAGGATGCGGGCTGGGGGAAAGCGCGATATCACACATCTGGCCAAACGCAATTACCAGTAAGTTAGCTGAATCTGCCCCGGGTGATGGAGATCCGGTTACCCGTGCTTCCCACTGTGGCGAGAGGTCACGACCCCCGGGTGACCGCGGAACACTTACCGCTTGACCCGAGCCGCCCCGCCCGGCGTGCAGACAGCCTGAGCGCACGTTGCCCGAGCCGACACGTTTGCTCTTTCGCGGACGGCGTCGCACGTGTTAGCTGTGAGCATCCAGCGGTAGCTCCGAGCTTGTCCTGGCCCACAGTCGGTCCAGCGCTGAGCCGTGCATGTTTTGGGTGGGACAACTCTTACTCCGACGCGCAGCCATGGGCATCCCTCTGATGTCCAGCGGAGCGACCGCGAGTTTCGGAGAGGTATGCCCGCGGCGCTAGCTGAACGGAGTGTCGGCGCTGCGTGCGGTCATGCCGTATGACATGTCAGGTCACGTGACAGCATCAAACAGGACAAACACTGCTTCTTATTTGTATGAATAAACGGTTGAGGTATCTGCTCTTTATTCCTGTCTAAATGACCTCGACGCTCATTCGCTCCCTCATCCAAAATAACCGTACCGCACATGTGATGTGATGCTTACTATCCACTCACTCTTTACGCTGCAGTAGGCCAGCAAACGCTTATCCTTAATTGGAATATTGCGGACTGGTGGTGCCACTACGTGTGCTGCCGTCTCGGCGCAGTGTTCGTTTCATAGCGTTGCGAGGTACTGACCCGAAGCTCCATTGCAAAAATGACGACAGTTCCGAGCGTCAGTACTGTTGTTGAAAGCCACCCTCCTTTTAGCCTCTTTTTACAACAATTTTTCTTCGTTCTAGAAATGGTAAAATCGGAACGCATGTTGTTGGTTATCATCCCTTTAAATGCATGGAAGATGCAAAAAGGACCTGTCGAGCGACAAGCTGAACCGGATATCTGCGAGACGAGACGCGTGGATATCGCCAGGGACCATCCTGAAGGTGCCGGCGACCGCTGTGTTGCAGTCAAGCCTCGGCCAGTGAGACTCTACGGCCAAGCCGCAGCTACCACCCGCGCAGGCACGCACGAGTACCACCACCTACGTACTCATGGAATGTGCTTTGCCGCTCATGTTTATGCTCGGGAACGGTGGAACTTGCCGGCCGAAGGTGAAACAAAGGCCGGGACGTTGTCTGGGTGCCGAAGGCCGGCGGGACGCTACCTGGGGCTGTGGGTGTTGCGGTCAAGCCCTTTGCCACAGCGTTTTTCCGCGTGTGAGTTCTACAGGCTCTAACGCATTTAATTTTAGAAACTAAGCTCAACGGACCCAGCCGAAAGTAAAGATATTCGAAGCGGAGCGTGGAAAGTGTTCGGCGGTTTTCCAAGAAGACGTCAAGCCCTGAAATAAAAAACACCCGATTTTGAACATGACCGAGATCGAGGCTACAGTTCTGCCAGGCGACCCCGTGACATCGCTCACTACCACGGCCGGTGGAGCCTTGAGCCGGGGAGCTCTACTCTCCACCCGCTCTCTACTATTATGCCGGGTGACCCTTCGACATCGCCCACCACCAAGACCGGTGGAGCCTTGAACCGGGGCGCTCTGCTCTCCAACGCCGCATAGGCAGTCAAAGCACAGACAGCCTCTCTCATGTCCAAGAACCAATGCAGACTTGCAGGCGTTTGATCGCCGGTTGTGTGATTTTTCTTGAACAGCTATTAATCGGTGCAGATGTTTGCATGTAGCTTTAGATCTCAGACCTACACCATCATTACCACGCGCTCCGATTGGGGTCAAATTGTCCGCCCCCCAGGGTTTTTTCCGAAATGGTTTCGGCACGACGCGACGTAGCCGCGTCAAATTTTACATAGCTGCAAGCAATTGAATAGTGGATCGTCTGGCATCAAAAATTTAGATGCATTTCGTAACGTTGTTAACCTATGGAAGGTCAAAGTCAGGCCATGGATTCAGAGAAGTCAACTTCGAAGGAATCGTTCAATTTGATGGAACAACGGAGTGTCGGACAAAGTCATTCATCTCTGAAATACTTTCTTGGGCGATACAATTCACTTGACAGTTTACATTGATCTAGAGTCATGTATGAAGGTCAGACCAAGATCAAAACCAACCCGTTTTATTGGTACAGGGCTTGTTGTATAGGGGTGCCTCCTGGTGCTCATTTCAGCTTTACTCATAACAGTAACCACATCAGACATCCTCCATGGTCTTCTTAAAGATCAGAATAAGTCACTGACCTAAGATGACTCAGGTCAACATTTCGCTTTTGGGAACACACTGCCCAGCGTAATCTTTGTCGTTTATTCAAATAAAAAGCTCAAAGCAGTCTCATATGATTTTGGCCATCGTGGCCTTCGAAAGGTAAAACAAGGTCACTAACCTTGAAAGAGCATGTGAGGTCTTGCTTAGAAGATATGTTTAGGTTCTGGGGACGCTTTGGAGACCAACTTGGAGCTTGACCTTGTTTGACCTTATTTGGCCCGAAGGCCATGATCTAGGATCCTCAAAATTTTACCTAAGTGAATGCACGTACAGGCCAATGCACCCTGTGTATTTGGTGTCTCTAGCTCTCTAAGGTCCTGAGATCTCAGGGGAGCCAAAGGTGGAGGTGTCTAGAGGTGGCGTGACGGCTCCTGAAGAAGTTCTATTCGACCGCACACTGGCCCGGATAATTCATAACGGAAAGTTTAGTTCAGACGTGGGCTTAATTTTCATTGTGAATAATTCGAAGTGCTGTGGTGACAATATATCGGACCGAGAGTCACCACATCAGAAGCAAGCTGTTATGCTCGAAATTCGCTGTCTTGGAACATTCACCATTCGGGATCTCATGTTTGGAAAAATAAAGACCATGAGTCGCACTAAATGTGCGCCTTACCCTTTACCGGCTTTGGTTTCTCGGAGCCAAGACGTACTCTTCAGTGACCACGATATACTTGAGAAGGCCTGTCTTGGTGCCTGCCTATCTCTGAAATCAGTGGACCGGTTTCGCCGATTCAAGTTACATCTGACAGTGACTGACATCATCACCGAGTCATTAACTTTGTTGGTGATCTTGATTGCCACTTAGTACATCCCAGGGTAAGCCAAGTAAAGCATTTGGATGAGTTTGATTTAATTATATAAATCATAACAATAAATAATTAATAATAATAATAAAAAGATAACCTAGCATTTACAATTATACGTCCGAGTGGCTGTTGCAAAGCTATGCTTGTGTTGGCGCGACGAATCGTTAAGTTACAGTTACAGGATATTTTGTCAAAAGCTGAAGTCATATCACCGCACCCCACGCTGAGCAGAGATCGAACCTTCACTTAACACGCGCTCGAGTGGGGGTCAAATTGAGCCCCCAAAGGTTTTTCCAGAATGGATTTCGGATGGCGCGGCTGCGCCACGCCAAGTTTTTCATGGCTGTAGACAACTGAATAACGGATCGTTTGATATAAACAATTTGGATGTACCTTGTAAGGTCGCTGACCAATGGCAGGTCAAAGACAGGTCATGGTTTCTGCGAAGGCAATTTCGAGGGAACCGTTCAAACTGATGCAACGACGGAGTGTTTGACGAGGCCATACATCTCTAAGATGCTTTCTTAGGCAACACAAATATTGAATGGATAAATTACGTTGACCTAACCTCAAGTATGAAGTCAGATCAAGGTCAAAATAAACCTATTTTTTACTCTAGGGCCCGCTGTATGGGATAGTTTCTGGTGCTCATTTCACATTTTGTGATAGCAGGAACCGCACTATACATCTTCCATTGGCTTCTTAAATGTCAGGATAGGTCATTGACCTAAGATGACCTAGGTCGACATTTTGTTTTTAAGAACATACTGCCCAGCGTAATCTTTGTCGCTTATTCAAATGCGAAACTCAGAGCAGTCTTTTATGATTTTGGTCGCCATGCCCTTCAAAAGGTCAAACGAGGTCACTGACCTTAAATGAGTTTGCGACCTTTTGCTTAGAAACAGTTATCTAGGTTCCTGGGGCACAAGACCGACCTGGAGTTTGACCTTGTTTGACCTAATTTGACCTGAAGGTCATGACTTAAAACCTCAAACTTTGACTTAAGTGATTTTACGCACAGGTCGACACACCCTGTAAAATTGGTGTCTCTAGCTCTCTTAGTTTCCGAGATCTCAGGGGGTCAAATTGACCCCACCCGAGTGAAGCGTATCTAGCCGGCCACTCGGGCGCGTGTTAAACCAGCACGGAGCTCGACACTTGTTGCGTGGTTGAAGAAGTGTGAGGATGAATGGCGATCGTGCTTTTGTGTTGTTTACACATCCTATTGTTTAGACCAGATTTCAGGCCCAGCATGGAGTTCAAGCAAGGCCAAATAACAAAGTATGGCAATGGAACAAACATTTGGACATGTATTTATAACGACTTTTCAAACAGGCATGCTGCTAGTCGGCTTGATGTACCCCCAGTCTGCGTACTTGACGTTAATTTCGTGAAATCGCGACCGGTAAATTCAGCGGACATTTTTCGTTTAACGTGGAACTCCCTGCTGGCGTGATCTTAGTTCCGCACCACAGATGACATCGGGCTCCATCCCAAAATTTGTACGTGATGGCATGGTGTCAGTCGCGACCTTGTGTTTGGGACAAATGTGCAAAGCAGGAAGGCCTCTTGATAGCAAGAAGCGGTATTTTTGAAAATTCCAACACCATATGGGGGTGAAAACCTGGTGCGCGTGTGCACACTAGCTAGCCTTGGATTGCTTTGAATAATATGCCATGTATGACGGAATGCGCCTTCTTTTTCCCTGTGCGTACCAATATGGTCTTGGGACATCAAAGCATGACATGGCACAATAAACATGTAGCATAAGATCAGGCTGATCTAATGAATTCAGTTTGCTAGCTCATTGTAAATCTCATTCCGGGAAGTCATTGCATTTTTCAAACACCGTCACTAGCTTTTTTTCTTTCACTCGCCGTAATCTGTTGTCATAAATAGCTAGCAAAGAAACGCTACAACGCAACAATAGGTCGCTTTGAAATCTTATTCTGCTTTAGTACCTTTAAAGGATCGCTGCCGCCTTACGACCTAATTGAATGACTGTTGGTCATGACCTAAGCCTTAGTGACACTATTTGTGCATGCAAAGTGACAGGGCTTTTTCATATATTTTTATCATATATCATCTCATTTCATATCATATCTATTTGCAAATACATTGGTCACTGGTGCATAATGGACTAATGTGATTGTGATGCAGTTATCACTACGAATTCAATCCGGTCACAATAGCTTAATAGTCATTTTAGTTTGTAGTTTTGTACTGTCCGTATCTGTAATTTTGAACCAGGCGTTCTGCAAATCCACAAAAATTCATATCACCCAAATTTTTGTAACAGCCATGATCGTGACACCATCATGGTCGCTTAGATTCGCCCAGGAGCAGTGGATATTTCGAGGCATATCGCGCACGTGGAAGAGTAGGGCACACATTCAGGTGTGATAAATACAAATAATAACACGCAATGCACTGCTTTAAGCACACAAACAATGACTACCTGATCGTGCGTTTGCAGGACAAAACTGTTGTGGCTCTTCGTTGACTGTCGTCAGCAGCCGCATACGCAGGACGTTAGTCCGCTCGGCGGTATCTGTACGGTCCAAGGTCCTTTGAAGATGGCGGATATATATATATATATATATATATATATATATATATATATATATATATATATATATTCAGAAGCGGCGGCGGTGTAGAGTTGCAGATTTCACCACCTCAGTGGCGCAGCCGGCCAAGGCGCATGCCAGGGTCTGATGGGTGCCCGCGTCAGACCTGGCTTTGGTAGGCCTTTCCCCGACTAGCTCCCACCTAGGCGATATTGCATCTAGCGAGTGATCGATCTGTCGCGAGCTAGTTGTTGTGCTAGCCAGGACCTACGGCAGTGGGCTCGCGGTCTTTACCTGCCTCTACTGTCTGCCTTCTGGTTCGGTGACCTAGCACTAGGGCGCGGCCGCACCCTAGGTCATCGGAATGGTCCTCTGTCCGTCGGGCCGTAGAAATCTGGATAGGGCCGCCGCATGCATGCATGCTATGACGCGTGTCTTGACAGTATGCAAATGGTAAACCAGGCTGAACCGCGCGTGTATCGAAAACAAGACCTCCGTCATGTACTGGTTATGTCTTAAGACATGTCTCCGTTCGTGCTGCTGTCCAGCATCTTGCCAGAAACGCCCTCAAGCGGGACAGGGAAAAGCTTACAAAAGAATGCTGGCGGCCTTCATCGTCTTGAGTACATTTGCTGTGCGATATAATCTTTGTTATTCTTTAACATTTACGACATTTATCATATCATTACATATGCATGTACATTAGTACATTCGATGCAATTCTCACGTAGTTATTGCAAGTGTTGTCATTTATTTTACATACTATTTAGTTGCATTTTTAGTTCACATTATTATCATATTCAAACTATTCTACGATTTCACCTCACCACTGCCGTGTACGAAAACACAGCGGGATGATCACCAGCCCGCATATAACACAGTGCGGACAGCACACCAACAGTTCTCTCGTAAGGCCATGACAGGGCGTCGCTACAACAATGTACGGAGCTGAGCCCTGCTCATCGCGCACCAGTTTGTAAACTTTTGTTACGTTTTCGTTATCTCTCAAGCTTCTCGATGCATTGCCATTCCCAGGAAACAGCAGCGTCGCAAGGGGTTGCACCTAGTGTCCGAGATGGACGACCGACAAGTCTCGGGGATTTTTGACCCCTTTTCAACTGACGCACAGTCGCGCCATCCCACCTGTAGAAAGTACATGTGGTATGAGGAAAGATAAATACTATGAAAAGAGAGATAATTGACACAGCAAGGCAATGTCGCAAATGTTTTTTTTTTGTAAAAAATGATGCGTTTTTTCCTCCTGAGGGCTGAGTGCGTGCCTATATCAGGAGAGGCACTGATCTTTTAACTTCGAGAATGTTTGTGCTGTGGAAGCAGGAAAAAGGTGCAAAATTGTTATCATAGAATTATATAAACCAGATAAGAACATATAAGAAGCAGACGAAAATAAATTGTACAAAAAAAATGGACAAAGGATATTGTGACCAAAGATCGGCTTTTCATACCTTTGAGGTGTTTCGACGATGACAAATTCGTGTTGTCGT
>NW_023597054.1:19167266-19205124 GCF_011947565.3 Pollicipes pollicipes | reverse complement strand
GAACAATTCCTAAAATCGGTATTATCTGGAGGTTTGAAAGCATGACGATCAACACTATTCTTCAAATGCAGGTTCAGATGCAAAATTGCAAGAGATTCTAGCATTATATAACTTTCACCGCTGTCTTTTCATATTCCATCCCATTTTTCACTTCTATCCTTTCATTTCATCACTTTTTGTACGATGATGCATATGAGTACTACATGGGCCAATTAAAAAGTCTAGCGAATGCTTGAGCGAATTAGTTTGCCCCTTAAATACAATTATAAGCTTATTTTGGCCTATAGCGTCATCCGACTTGGGATATTTGCCTTTGTCTTTTAAGGTCTCGCATAATCCGGAGTTGATATATATCAGCCAACCACACAGTAGGTGGACCTTCCACTCCTCTTTGGAGGAGTCCGGAGCCTCGGATGCTTCGAACTTCGATATGGAGCTCATAGGCATTATGCATATATACGTTTTATAATACACTGATTGCCCCTTATTATCCACCTCCAGTTGTCCTTATCACGCCGATGACTTCGGAAAATCTCAAGCTCTGCATACAACCATCAGCGTTTGATGTCAGGACCGTGATACTTGCAAGATCTTTCTGAGCTTGTTAGAGCAGCAGGTGTGTTTTGTGTGTGCGTGTGTTCATGATGTCATCGCTCAAAAATTTCTGCACTAAAATCATCATCCGTCACAGGATGCGTACGCCGTTTCAGCCACTTCCAAATGTCCTCGGTGGCAGAAGAATAAGACAGAAATACACTTTCGCCAGTTTATTCAGTGTCAAGAGTGTCAGCACTTATTTGGAGACAGTACTTTTATCACCGAGCGGGCACGCCGAATGCAAATACAGAGGCGACCGAGCTTTTTATAGAACATTGTCAAACAATTCGTGGGAATGCTCCTGCTGAAAACAATATATTATGTATGGAAAACATACTGCATTGACAAATTTGTACGAAACAATGAAACAGCATTCAAGACATTCTGACCAATTGAAGAAAGGGCCCCGTCGCCTCAGGCGTCAGCATCGGTGACTGTTGTTGCACATATCAAACGGTGTTGGCTGCCGGCCAAGCTCAAAGAACAACAACATTAAACATTTAATGAGATCGTAAGACGTTATTCACCTGCCATTTTTGCTAATAAACCAAATGAAAAATGGCCGGCATTTAATGGCGATAATCCACATCTCACATTTGTTACACCTTAACGCCACTGATTAGCCACGGAGTTCAGCCTTCCCGGACACCGGGCTACTTTTCAAACAATTACCGGCAGTAATGGCTGATACACTCACCGATGGCACGCGAAGATGGGCGGGGCCTGTTCCGCTGCACCGCTCGCCGTCACGCTGGTGCGGACCGCCACCCTGTACATATACCGAATGTATCCTGGGCACCAAAATCCGGTATACCTTCAGTATACGTAACAGGGAGGGGCTCGCCGTCGCCGGGGGAGGGCGGAAGACGCGACGGTCGCGGCGTCAACGGGCGTCGTCGCCGCGTCGACTCCGACGCGGGGCGGGTCCGGTGGCGTCGCGCCGCGTTCGGAAGTGTGCGTCGTCCGACGGCCCGGACCGGGCGGAGCGGCCAACAATTAGCTGCGAGCGGACGCGTCGGCCGGCGTCGGCGGCGCGCCCGGCCCACCAATGGCCGGCGACAGTGGAGACCTCCGGCGGACGCGCGGCGAAAACTCGGGACATGCCATTAACTCCGCCCACCGACGACCGATACGGCCGATTGAGAGTTTATTGCCCTGGCCCGGCGGTCCCGCTGGCGCCCGGCACCCTCTCCCCCGCCGCGCCCGCTTTGTCTGATTCGATCTCAAACGCAGGGCGGTAACTACCGGCAGGCTTTACAGCTTGTCCATCGCGCCTCGCATGACACTCTTCTGGAAGTGCTGCTCTCATCCCGTCAAAACGCGCCGTTCAATGCACTCTTCTGATCGTCGATAAGCGACCGGTGCGTTGCACGAGGCAAAGAGTGGCCCACGGTTTGTCCCGGTCGACCGACACGCACTTCGAGAGGGAAGGGCGGGGCAACGACGGCTGCAGATGCCGGTAATGGAGCTGTCTCCCGCCGGAGAGGGGGACAGCAGGAGGGGACCAGAGCGGGGCCGCTTAATGAACCGGAGCCTCTGTTCCAGCCAAGAAATGAAAACGTAAAAACGCATTGCCCGCTGACATTTACGACAGAGCGTAGCCATCTTGAAACAATGGGTCCAATCTAGCCGAACGAATGGACCGGGGACTGCTGCGCGGAGGGGAATAATGGCCTCAGCAGAAGTCACGTGTACGACTTTATTGCTAAACGTTTTTAATATTTTTTGCAATGAGATTCAGAGACTAATTTTCTATTAGTCGCCCACCATGCACTTTAATATATCACATTCCTTTTTGGTAGCATGCAAGCATCACTAGGCATACGATTTTAGGGTTTTGGTAGGTACATGTTCCAGTGCAAAGTAAAATGCTACCATGACATTTTCCTATTCATTTCGACAATGTCATATTGGTCACTATTTTGCGGGAGTAATTCCTGCATGTCTTGAATAGCAATGCATTCAGGTTGAAGGAGCCAAAAAAGCCACCAGGAATCTTCGAGGCATTGGTCTATTCATCGCAGCTCAAAGATTACTCTCGAAAACGCTCCAGTTGTTTTCAAGTTGGTAACGTATCCCAATGGCTTAGAACATAGATAATTGTTATGGAACAAGCCGATATGAACCATGAATACATCACAGTATGATACGAATGAACCTGGGGTTTTTCGGTTGCTGCTTTATTGTTAGGCATGAATTCAGCGATCACTCCTTCCCGTGTCATGAAAAGGGTGATAAATTCGGAAACTGGGAGTTGGGACAGTAAAGAGAACACTGATCCGCTCCCATTTGCCACATGAGCCCTGTGGGTTCCACGGACATCGTGCGTCGACCCTCCTTTACTCAGAACAAGCTCAGAAAAAATGTCAGTTCGCTGGAATGCAAAATTATAGGCACTGAGGATTCATTTGCCAGACTCAACCTCGTCATTAGTCCGCTTTTCAAAGCTAAGCAATGTGAGAGACGTTTATGAGAATAACTTCCTCGTGAGCAGTGGTTCTCGCAAAAGTAGGTGCACAGTATTGCATACCTCTCTTAGAAAATGTGCGGCTGCCAGTGGGGAAATAGGGTGTCGATTCGATAAATATCAATGACAACGGCAAATGTGCTGCCGGAAGACTACTACTTAGAGCTAATTACATCACAATGGAATGTCGAGGAACTCAGAGTCCCCTATGCAAGACAATATCCAATGCCAAATATGAGCTCAATTCATAACGTTTTTGGAAGGTGGGACGATCGCGTAGGCTTGGAGCCGGGGGTCTGGGAAACCGAAGGAACGGGGTTTCATTCCCCACATAGTCCGCTCTTCCTCCCATGGTGAGAGGCAGGCGACGCCATACAGCCTCAGCGGCTGAGTACGTGGTAAGGCCACAATGACACACGCACACACACACCTGTACACCCACACCCACCCACACACACACACTCATGCATTCACACACACACACACACACAACACACACACACACACACACACACACACACATAACTTTAGGGCACATACACATCATGAGTCCCCAGGAAAAAATGAGAAATACGTTGTGAGGCCCTGCAGCTGCCGCTTTCCAAAGCTCACCCAACCGGTGTGCTCACTGGCGGAGTTGTGCTGATAACTCCACCAGGACTCTCAATTATATGAAAATCGTTAAAGGCAATCAAAGTAATCTGAGTGTGCCCTAGGAGGCATGCAGACAGCAAAAACGCATGGCACATGTTATCTTAAATCACAGCATCGTAAAAGTCCAGCCCCTGGGTTAAATGCCTTTCACAGGAGCTTAACGAGCGTAGCAAAAATACTCGGAAAATGGCGAAACTGAGCTATAAACTGCGCACCTGTGGTGTATAATTTACACATAAACATGCTTCAGTGCTCATTGCGAGGTGTGCATGCTGGATCACAAAGCCTTTTTCGTTGAGGCAAGCATGTGGCGTAGAAGTCACTACTTTTATCAATGTAAATCTGATCCGCGCTTATAGGAATGGAACGTAGGACCTCACTCTAAAACGTGGCGTCTTAACATTAAAAGAAATAAATTATGTAATGCATGGGTAATTGCAACGTAGCTCGTACGGTATAAATGACCGGTCTTCAATATATCAGGAGGGTACAGGTAAACGAAGATACAGAACTATCATTGGGCTATGTGATGACAATATTCAGCGCCTCCGGTAGCGCGTAATGTCACGAATATGAACATGTGTTAATACGTGCTATTGTACTGAACTAATAGCTTCGTCCACGTGAGTGAGTGAGCGTAATGAGTAAACTGGGGTATTGTTCCAATCAGGCTGAAATCTAGCAAAATCTTGTGTAGGAGCCGATGATTGCATTTCGCCCTGGTTCTAAAGTATGCAAATATCAGATACGAATAGCTTGCTTGCTCGCACACCATTCAGTTTTGAATGCACTTTTCACTTCGTTCAGAATTCGCACGTGTTCAGAATACGCACATTCGTCACGGTGGATTAGTACACAATAAAAGGTGTACCACATGTGTAGTACACATGTAGTAACATTAGGTACTTTTGATATGATTAACACCTGATATCACGTGGCCTGCATATCATATTAGCATTCCGCCACCACGGGCGAATGCCAACAAAGTGGTCCACGACATGGCGCAGGCGACGTGCATTTCAACCCAAAAGTTTGAAAGACATGCGTGTGAGTGTGCATTAGTGTATTAGTGCAAGTGCATTATGTGCTCACCGCAAATCTTTATCCCCACTGAGAACTTAACTATGGTGCACACATGGCCACAAATCTCCGTCTGCGTAGGCCTGTTTTGTTCATTTAATAGTATCTCAACGATGCGTATTGATGGTGTCAACAGTGATGCGGTCTGACCTATACTCTTGGCATTTGTCCGTACGAAAAGGTCGCTCGGTGGCCTTTACAATCAGCCGAAGTGTGCGTAATATGCTTGAATGTTTAGGTTCGGTGAGTGCCAAATGGCGAAAAGTTTTGTAGGTTTACATAGCGACAATAACCAGCAGGAGGTAAGATTGAGAGCGTTTTATGCAAACAAACTTGCTAACTCAGTTTGCAGTCATTCCACGAAGTATCAAACATCAATGGGCTTGTGTTCGATCATATCCTTCCGACGGTCGTCTTATGAATCGGGAATGTGAATGGAAACTGTTAACGAATTAACCTCCACAAATTTCCAAAGTCAAAGTTTTATGAATAACGAATCATCGTTAAACCGCGTTTCGCGCAAACTTATTTTGCATGACGTCGCCCGATCAAAGCTTTTCCAAGCATCTTGGACGTTTTGCATCATGATAAGGTGGCGAAGGTGGAAGCGCCAGACCCCTAGTCAACGAGATAGAGAATTGTGGTCAGTTTTTGATTTGGTCTTAACCAAAAAAGTTCTAAAAAACTTGATTTGGTCACTCTTTTGGAAAAACTTACTGGACACGCTGTCATCTTATAGGCCAGCCTTGACTGTTAAAAACCCAGGAAAGGAACTTGAGTTGGGGATCTCGCTCCGGCAATAATCGATCTTCATTATTGCAGCAGGCAAGTGCGAGAAGGAGATTTGTATCAATTTTTTCTCTGAGCCCTGTCCTGCTATTAGTGAATATATGGCTAAGGCTTCTTCATCTGCGGACGGCTGTATCCTTTAGTTTAATATGTAGTGGTAAAGTTTTGGAGAGCGCGTTTTCGTGTTTTCAGTAAGTGCCTTCTGAATCGCCTCCCTTCAACTAAGACTACTTGCCTCACCCTGGAGTAAATTGTATCACATGGTGGGAAAAGTTGCGCTTATGTTATTTTTGCCTCAGAGGAAGTTGCAGTGCAAGTCAGCTGGATGTGTTGTCCCACGTGGTCCATGCGCGCCCGTATGGTAAGCTGTCGCGATTATGGATTTACACACTTCTGTCATTTTTATTAATCAGGGATTACTTTGCGACTACCGCCACCTCAGTTTCGGTTGACTAGATAGAAATCATTTATTAACATAGGTAATGTAGCTCTCGACTTGTTTTCTGAACGACAATGAGTCATGACAATCAGGCCAGTCATTTTGCAGTAGATCAGTCAATGACATTGTCGGTACAAAGCATCACTGATACAACATGTCGCGTGCACAGATGATACAACATGTGCCGCCCAACACCTTGAAAGAAAGGTCATGCTATCACGAAATTATTGGGGAACAGACGTTAAATATTTTGCAGTATATACCTCAGGTGTACTACTCCACCACGCAGCATAACATTCAGATTGGTCTTATTATGCCCGTAAGTCCTCAGACCCACATTTACGCCGATCGCTATGGTTTTCAACTAAATACAAAAGACATATTTGCTAGGCTTATCCTAAGGCTCGTGTACACATCCCGCCGGAAGTACACTTAAAGGAAGAGGGAGCTACTATGCGTCAACAAAAGGACGCAAAACGCAAAACTGCCATCCGTCACATATGCCATGAACAAATTGCCTTATTACTACCCAGGTATGACTGAGCGGCCCCTGCTGGTAAAGCGACGTAATCACGCAAGCAATAGCTACACTGGCAAAATGCGACGTCTCAAGCTGCGCTCAAATATCACCTGACCGCGTCCCGTCCCGTCCCGTTCCGTTCCGTCCCGCCCGGGATTGGGTGGGATCGGACTGACGGGACGGACCGAACTGAACTGACCCTGTTCTGCCTCACCGCGTACTGCCATGAAGTGACATTAATGCAGCACTTTGACTACTGCACCATCTGCACTAATGCAGCACTTACAGTACACTGTGTAAGGTGTGTAAATATTCTTGCCCTGTGTAAGACGTGCTCTTTATTTGAAGGCCATGCTAGCTTTCTGCATTGCAAATTTAGCACTAGTGATTTGTATTGTAGCAGTTCTGTTTAAGCCAGTTTCGTAGTTCTCAACGAAGCTTATGGGCGGCTGAGCGTTATGTTACAGCGGATGAGTGGGCGGTGTGCAATGTTTACATCAACTTAGCGTGGCTATGCAATATGGTAGTAAGCTTCTCCGCTTATATACAGTTAACTATTGCTATCTATTATGTGTTTCGCAAGTTTCAAATATAATAGCATGCGTAGGTCAAATGAACTCAAACGTAGGCAGAACCAGGGATGCAGCCAAGGCGGTTAGCGGGGGCCCACTAATCGCGAGGCCCCTTTAGGCCCGCTAATCTTTTCTGACGATAGACGGCTCTCGACAGTCAGTTCAAAATCGGTGTTGCGTGGTGATGGTCTCGGTAGGCACTACTCCCACCTAACTACTACGTTACTACTACTTTTACAATGCTACGCGGCATTACTTCCGGCCGTTGCTGTCATTGAATGGTGTTGCGCAAATATGTGCGGATATAATGTCTTGCAGTTTGCCCCGGTGCAGTTTACCCCAAATTTTGTTAGGCACCTCGAACACCCCCCATCCGATGTTTCAAACCATGTTCCAGCCGTCAGGTGTCTCGGTTCGCCCGCAGAGCATGCCCTTGTTTACATTTGTTGGCCCCTGCGTCCACCACGCTGGCGGCCACCACCCCGTCCGTCACGATGCAGTTAGATACCTTTGACAAGGTAATGGGGGAAACATGACCCACACCGCATGCATCTAGCTGCTCGTTCCTTGCAAAATGCTTAGCAAAGATGCACGCGCCCGGGGCAAACCGTCCCAGGTGCGACGTTGATGGTGTCCGCCGGTCTCGGAATGGGCGCTTGAACGGTGGTGCCACCACCGGTGACGGCGCCAACTAGCTGCTGGGAGAATGCCCGCCGGCCATTCGTTTTATGGGCGGCTCCCGGCGATCGCCGGTCCGTTGGGGCGATAACCGGGGAAAAACAGGGACCCGGCCTGTCGTCCAGAACGGGCGGACGGCATCCGCAGACGGTAAAAGGCCCGGCGCCATCTGATAAGCGCCAGGTTTTAAATGACGTAGGATGTCAGCTGAGACTCACCAAAAGACGCTTGCCATCAGTCAAGTCGCCCACAGCAGGTGCGGATTATGCGTGATTTGCGTTTATCCATAAGCGATCGAGTAGTTTTTACAGTGGGAAACGCAATATACATGACAAATCATTGCATCATGCATTGTACTGGTCCCTTTGGTGCTCGCAGCGAGTCAATGCATGCACAGTGCTAAGAACGAACTACCACGAACGATCTTTCGCCGTTTCCAAGCACAACATTCCAGACCGCCTTAACAGATCATGCATCGCACAATTTGACCACACCCAGTGGGCGGACCAGACACAGAAAAACAACAATGGCTGCCGTTAGGCAGAGTTGAGGCACCCAGTTACGCTGACCAGTTATATGACGTTGATGAGCAGTCTTTTTAGAAGTTGTGAGACTGCTATCAAGGGAGCATTCACACGCAAACCATTGCTTAAACGATACAGGGCACGTTATGGCCAACTTGAGGTCAGATTTCAGAAGCTCCTTCTACATTACGCTGCTAAGCACCAACATTTTTCAGGGAAAACCTGAGATGAGCTGTGCGTGTTACAAACGAATGCGTCGGCGAAAAGCCACCCACAGATCCGCCGTCACCAGGATGCGGGCTGGGGGAAAGCGCGATATCACACATCTGGCCAAACGCAATTACCAGTAAGTTAGCTGAATCTGCCCCGGGTGATGGAGATCCGGTTACCCGTGCTTCCCACTGTGGCGAGAGGTCACGACCCCCGGGTGACCGCGGAACACTTACCGCTTGACCCGAGCCGCCCCGCCCGGCCTGCAGACAGCCTGAGCGCACGCTGCCGGAGCCGACACGTTTGCTCCTTCGCGGACGGCGTCGCACGTGTTAGCTGTGAGCGTCCAGCGGTAGCTCCGAGCTTGTCCTGGCCCACAGTCGGTCCAGCGCCGAGCCGTGCATGTTTTGGGTGGGACAACTCTTACCCCGACGCGCAGCCATGGGCATCCCTCTGATGTCCAGAGGAGCGACCACGAGTTTCGGAGAGGTATGCCAGCGGCGCTAGCTGAACAGAGTGTCGGAGCTGCGTGCGGTCATGCCGTATGACATGTCAGGTCACGTGACAGCATCAAACAGGACAAACACTGCTTCTTATTTGTATGAATAAACGGTTGAGGTATCTGCTCTTTATTCCTGTCTAAATGACCTCGACGCTCATTCGCTCCCTCATCCAAAATAACCGTACCGCACATGTGATGTGATGCTTACTATCCACTCACTCTTTACGCTGCAGTAGGCCAGCAAACGCTTATCCTTAATTGGAATATTGCGGACTGGTGGTGCCACTACGTGTGCTGCCGTCTCGGCGCAGTGTTCGTTTCATAGCGTTGCGAGGTACTGACCCGAAGCTCCATTGCAAAAATGACGACAGTTCCGAGCGTCAGTACTGTTGTTGAAAGCCACCCTCTTTTTAGCCTCTTTTTACAACAATTTTTTTTCGTTCTAGAAATGGTAAAATCGGAACGCATGTTGTTGATTATCATCCCTTTAAATGCATGGAAGATGCAAAAAGGACCTGTCGGGCGACAAGCTGAACCGGATATCTGCGAGACGAGACGCGTGGATATCGCCAGGGACCATCCTGAAGGTGCCGCGACCGCTGTGTTGCAGTCAAGCCTCGGCCAGTGAGACTCTACGGCCAAGCCGCAGCTACCACCCGCGCAGGCACGCACGAGTACCACCACCTACGTACTCATGGAATGTGCTTTGCTGCTCATGTTTATGCTCGGGAACGGTGGAACTTGCCGGCCGAAGGCGAAACAAAGGCCGGGACGTTGTCTGGGTGCCGAAGGCCGGCGGGACGCTACCTGGGGCTGTGGGTGTTGCGGTCAAGCCCTTTGCCACAGCGTTTTTCCGCGTGTGAGTTCTACAGGCTCTAACGCATTTAATTTTAGAAACTAAGCTCAACGGACCCAGCCGAAAGTAAAGATATTCGAAGCGGAGCGTGGAAAGTGTTCAGCGGTTTTCCAAGAAGACGTCAAGCCCTGAAATTAAAAACATCCGATTTTGAACATGACCGAGATCGAGGCTAGAGTTCTGCCAGGCGACCCCGTGACATCGCTCACTACCACGGCCGGTGGAGCCTTGAGCCGGGGAGCTCTACTCTCCACCCGCTCTCTACTATTATGCCGGGTGACCCTTCGACATCGCCCACCACCAAGACCGGTGGAGCCTTGAACCGGGGCGCTCTGCTCTCCAACGCCGCATAGGCAGTCAAAGCACAGACAGCCTCTCTCATGTCCAAGAACCAATGCAGACTTGCAGGCGTTTGATCGCCGGTTGTGTGATTTTTCTTGAACAGCTATTAATCGGCGCAGATGTTTGCATGTAGCTTTAGATCTCAGACCTACACCATCATTACCACGCGCTCCGATTGGGGTCAAATTGTCCGCCCCCCAGGGTTTTTTCCGAAATGGTTTCGGCACGACGCGACGTAGCCGCGTCAAATTTTACATAGCTGCAAGCAATTGAATAGTGGATCGTCTGGCATCAAAAATTTAGATGCATTTCGTAACGTTGTTAACCTGTGGAAGGTCAAAGTCAGGCCATGGATTCAGAGAAGTCAACTTCGAAGGAATCGTTCAATTTGATGGAACAACGGAGTGTCGGACAAAGTCATTCATCTCTGAAATACTTTCTTGGGCGATACAATTCACTTGACAGTTTACATTGATCTAGGGTCATGTATGAAGGTCAGACCAAGATCAAAACCAACCCGTTTTATTGCTACAGGGCTTGTTGTATAGGGGTGGTTCCTGGTGCTCATTTCAGCTTTACTCATAACAGTAACCACATCAGACATCCTCCATGGTCTTCTTAAAGATCAGAATAAGTCACTGACCTAAGATGACCCAGGTCAACATTTCGCTTTTGGGAACACACTGCCCAGCGTAATCTTTGTCGTTTATTGAAATAAAAAGCTCAAAGCAGTCTCGTGTGATTTTGGCCATCGTGGCCTTCGAAAGGTAAAACAAGGTCACTTACCTTGAAAGAGCATGTGAGGTCTTGCTTAGAAGATATATTTAGGTTCTGGGGACACTTTGGAGACCAACTTGGAGCTTGACCTTGTTTGACCTTATTTGGCCCGAAGGCCATGATCTAGGATCCTCAAAATTTTACCTAAGTGAATGCACGTACAGGCCAATGCACCCTGTGCATTTGGTGTCTCTAACGCTCTAAGTTCCTGAGATCTCAGGGGAGCCAAAGGTGGAGGTGTCTAGAGGTGGGGTGACGGCTCCTGAAGAAGTTCTATTCGACCGCACACTGGCCCGGATAATTCATAACGGAAAGTTTAGTTTAGACGTGGGCTTAATTTTCATTGTGAATAATTCGAAGTGCTGTGGTGACAATATATCGGACCGAGAGTCACCACATCAAAAGCAAGCTGTTATGCTCGAAATACGCTGTCTTGAAACATTCACCATTCGGAATCTCATGTTTGGAAAAATAAAGACCATGAGTCGCACTAAATGTGCGCCTTACCCTTTACCGGCTTTGGTTTCTCGAAGCCAAGACGTACTCTTCAGTGACCACGATATACTTGATAAGGTCTGCCTTGGTGCCTGCCTATCTCTGAAATCAGTGGACCAGTTTCGCCGATTCAAGTTACATCTGACAGTGATTGACATAATGACCGAGTCATTAACTTTGTTGGTGATCTTGATTGCCACTTAGTACATCCCAGGGTAAGCCAAGTAAAGCATTTGGATGAGTTTGATTTAATTATATAAATAATAACAATAAATAATTAATAATAATGATAAAAAGATAACCTAGCATTTGAAATTATACGTCCGAGTGGCTGTTGCAAAGCTATGCTTGTGTTGGCGCGACGAATCGTTAAGTTGCAGTTACAGGATATTTTTTCAAAAGCTGAAGTCATATCATCGCACCCCACGCTGAGCAGAGATCGAACCTTCACTTAACACGCGCTCGGGTGGGGGTCAAATTGAGCCCCCCAAAGGTTTTTCCGGAATGGTTTCCGAATGGCGCTGCTGCGCCGCGCCAAGTTTTTCATGGCTGTAGACAACTGAATAACGGATCGTTTGATGTAAACAATTTGGATGTACCTTGTAAGGTCGCTGACCAATGGCAGGTCAAAGTCAGGCCCTGGTTTCTGCGAAGGCAATTTCGAGGGAATCGTTCAATCTGATGCAACGACGGACTGTTTGACGAGGCCATACATCTCTAAGATGCTTTCTTAGGCAACACAAATATTGAATGAGTAAATTACGTTGACCTAACCTTAGGTATGAAGTCAGATCAAGGTCAAAATAAACCTATTTTTTACTCTAGGGCCCGCTGTATGAGATAGTTGCTGGTGCTCACTTTACATTTTTTGATAGCAGGAACCGCACTATACATCTTCCATTGGTTTCTTAAGGGTCAGGATAGGTCATTGACCTAAGATGACCCAGGTCGACATTTTGTTTTTAGGAACATACTGCCCAGCGTAATCTTTGTCGCTTATTCAAATGCGAAACTCAGAGCAGTCTTGTATGATTTTGGTCGCCATGCCCTTAAAAAGGTCAAACGAGGTCACTGACCTTAAATGGGTTTGCGACCTTTTGCTTAGAAACAGTTATCTAGGTTCCTGGGGCACAAGACCGACCTGGAGTTTGACCTCATTTGACCTAATTTGACCTGAAGGTCATGACTTAAAACCTCAAACTTTGACTAAAGTGATTTTACGTACAGATCGACAAACCCTGTAAAATTGGTGTCTCTAGCTCTCTTAGTTTCCGAGATCTCAGGGGGTCAAGTTGACCCCCACACGAGTGAAGCGCATCTAGTCGGCCACTCGGGCGCGTGTTAAACCAGCACGGAGATCAACACTTGTTGCGTGGTTGAAGAAGTGTGAGGATGACGAATGGCATCGTGCTTTTGTGTTGTTTACACATCCTATTGTTTAGACCAGATTTCAGGTCCAGCATGGAGTTCAAGCAAGGCCAAATAACAAAGTATGGCAATGGAACAAACATTTGGACATGTATTGATAACGACTTTTCAAACAGGCATGCTGTTAGTCGACTTGATTTACCTCCAGTCTGCGTACTTAACGTTAATTTCGTGAAATCTCGGCCGGTAAATTCAGCGGACATTTTTCGTTTAACGTGGAACTCCCTGCTGGCGTGATCTTAGTTCCGCACTACAGGTGACATCGGGCTCCATTCTAAATTTTGTACGTGATGGCATAGTGTCAGTCGCGACCTTGTGTTTGGGACATATATGCAAAGCAGGAAGGCCTCTTGATAGCAAGAAACGGTATTTTTGAAAATTCCAACACCATATGGGGGTGAAAACCTGGTGCGTGTGTGCATACTAGCTAGCCTTGGATTGCTTTGAATAATATGCCATGTATGACAGAATGCGCCTTCTTTTACCCTGTGCGTACCAATATGGTCTTGGGACATCAAAGCACGACATGAGACTAAACATGTAGCACAAGATCAGGCTGATCTAACGAATTCAGTGTTGCTAGCTCATTGTAAATATCATGCTCGGAAGTCATTGCATTTTTCAAACACCGTCACTAGCTTTTTTTCTTTTACTCGCCGTAATCCGTTGTCACAAATAACTAGCAGCGAAACGCTACGACGCAACAAAAAATCACTTTGACATTTTATTCTGCTTAAGTACATTTAAAAGATCGCTGCCGGCTTATGAAATAATTGAATGGGTGCTGGTCATGACCCAAGCCTTAGTCACACTGTTTTTGCATGAAAAGCGACAGGGGTTTTTCATATATTTTTATCATATATCATCTCATTTCATATCATATCTATTTGCAAATACATTGGTCACTGGTGCATAATGGACTAATGTGATTGTGATACAGTTATCACTACGAATTCTATCCGGTCACAATAGCTTAATAGTCATTTTTGTGTGTAGTTTTGTATTGTTCGTATCTGTAATTTTGAAATAGAGGTTCTGTAAATCCACAAAAATTCATATCACCCAAATTTGTGTAACAGCCACGACCATGACACCATCATGCTTGCTTAGATTCGCCCAGGAGTAGAAGATATTTCGAGACAGATCGCGCACGTGGAAGAGTAGGGCACACATTCAGGTGATAAATACACATGATAACACGCAGTGCACTGCTTTAAGCACATGAACAATGACTACCTGATTGTGCGTCTGCAGGACAAAACTGTTGTGGCTCTTCGTTGACTGTTGTCAACAGCCGCACACGCAAGACGTTAGTCCGCTCGGCGGTATCTGTACGGTGCAAGGTCCTTAGAAGATGGCGGATATATATATATATATATATATATATATATATATATATATATATATATATATATTCAGAAGCGGCGGCAGTGTAGAGCTGCAGATTTCACCACCTCAGTGGTGCAGCCGGCCAAGGCGCATGCCAGGGTCTGATGGGTGCCCGAGTCAGACCTGGCTTTGGTAAGCCTTTCCCCGGCTAGCTCCCACCTTGGCAATATTGCATCTGGGGAGGGATCGACCTGTCGCGAGCTAGTTGTTGTGCTAGCCAGGACCTACGGCAGTGGGCTCGCGGTCTTCACCTGCCTCTATTGTCTGCCTTCGGTTCGGTGACCTAGCACTAGGGCGCGGCCGCACCCTAGGTCATCGGAATGGTCCTCTGTCCGTCGGGCCGTAGAAATCTGGATAGGGCCGCCGCATGCATGCATGCTATGACGCGTGTCTTGACAGTATGCAAATGGTAAACCAGGCTGAACCGCGCGTGTATCGAAAACAAGACCTCCGTCATGTACTGGTTATGTCTTAAGACATGTCTCCGTTCGTGCTGCTGTCCAGCATCTTGCCAGAAACGCCCTCAAGCGGGACAGGGAAAAGTTTACAAAAGAATGCTGGCGGCCTTCATCGTCTTGAGTACATTTGCTGTGCGATATAATCTTTGTTATTCTTTAACATTTACGACATTTATTATATCATTACATATGCATGTGCATTAGTACATTCGATGCAGTTCTCATGTAGTTATTGCAAGTGTTGTCATTTATTTTACATACTATTTAGTTGCATTTTTAGTTCACATTATAATTATATTCAAGCTATTCTACGATTTCACCTCACCACTGCCGTGTACGAAAACACAGCGGGATGATCACCAGCCCGCATATAACACGGTGCGGACAGCACACCAACAGTTCTCTCGTAAGGCCATGACAGGGCGTCGCTACAACAATGTACGGAGCTGAGCCCTGCTCATCGCGCACCAGTTTGTAAACTTTTGTTACGTTTCGTATCTCTCAAGCTTCTCGATGCATTGCCATCCCAGAAACAGCAGCGTCGCAAGGGTTGCACCTAGTGTCCGAGATGGGACGAACGACAAGTCTCGGGGATTTTTGACCCCTTTTCAACTGACGCACAGTCGCGCCATCCCACCTGTAGAAAGTACATGTGGTATGAGGAAAGATAAATGCTAGGAAAAGAGAGATAATTGACACAGCAAGGCAATGTCGCAAATGTTTTTTTGTAAAAAATGATGCGTTTTTTCCTCCTGAGGGCTGAGTGCGTGCCTATATCAGGAGAGGCACTGGTCTTTTAACTTCGAGAATGTTTGTGCTGTGGAAGCAGGAAAAAGGTGCAAAATTGTTATCATAGAATTATATAAACCAGATAAGAACATATAAGAAGTAGACGAAAATAACTTGTACAAAAAAAAATGGACAAAGGATGTTGTGACCAAAGATCGGCTTTTCATACTTTGAGGTGTTTCGACGATGACAAATTCGTGTTGTCGTGGTTCTTTTTTACCAAATTGACTTTACAAAATGTCTGAGGCTCACTGAATGATCAATCAGGCCTCTGTTTTAATTGGTATCATCATTGTTAGTAAGGGCATGGTCCAGAATTTATGTGGCATTTGCCTATGAAATGAAACGGCCGCTGGACGGATTGCTTAACAAGACGATGAAAAACAAAAGTCTCATGATGGGCCTTTGAGATCCCGTGGACTATCGAAAGCACCAGGGTGCCTGTGCAGTGCATTGGTGCAGTGCAAAGTGCACTGCAGTGCACCATTGCGAACTGACCTGCATAGATTGACGCCATTAGGATAAACACAGGCCCTGTTAAACTGAACTCATAGGATCGAGACCACCGCGCTAGACTGAAATAAAAGGACCGAGTGGTAGCCACCTGTATACATGATGTACAACTACTCCTGTTTAACCCCTCCCGTCTACCGGATCGGGTTACTCAAAGTGAAATTAGATTTTTGCCGTCTCCACGTTTGCTTTTTATATTTCACGGGGTAAAATTGGTCCAATTCAAACCATGCCATCATTTTTTCCAATGGGCAATGTCAGCTGACTGAGGTTATTCATGACCCTTAATGGCCTTTAGTTAGATGGCTTTGCACTTAGAAGTTTATATGACTCGATGAATTGGAGAACCGTTTAGGATCCACTCACCCTATCTTTGGTGGCTATGAAGACCCAGTTCTTAAGTGGCGTCAACATTTGATACCGTTTGCATTACTAGTAGCAGTCATTTGTAACTTGAGTTCTTATATAATGGTCTCGTGGGCTTACTTGACGACAACTTTACGACCAGTTCTCATGTTAGCTTGACATACAATAACCCCTGCATGGGCGATGATTTTAATGGCACTTATCACATGGCAGAATCACGTCGAAAAGGTCTGGTATATACACTGCCAAGACCGCACCACGCGTGTCAGTTTGTTTGCGTTTCCATCGTGGAAGTCTTCAAAGCCCTTAAATATAAGGTTTAGGTCAGTGGCTTCACAGCTCTAAGGTGACGGGTCAGGAAGCAAATGGTTCAGGTCTTATTATTTTAAATTTGTCGATGATCTGCCGATCTCTTCGGAAAGTCCTCCTGACAAAGACAGAGAGAGAGAGGAGGGATTGTACCCTGCAGCTCGCACCAACTGCGCACCACATCCCGGCGACCAAAAGCTTTGAAGAATAACTATAGTTGCACTGCATCCACAGCTGTCCCAATGCAGTCGTGTAACGCAGCCCCGACGTGTTTGATGAGACACAAGGCAAGCGCGAGAGCCGTTTTACACGTAACTATCCCTCGACTTTGGTAGCCAATATAATCACTTCCCGGTATCCTATAAAAGAGGAGTTAGTTCGTTCCTGCGCGCAGGGGGTTGGAGGTGGGTATGACGGCGCAATTTCTCTCCCTTTCTGCACCATCACGGTGTTGGTATACAGATCTTCCAGGTCTAGGGTAGAGTTTTTCTAAATTTGTTGGTACAATCATCGACTCCATGTGAGACGACTTCAGGGATTGGTTAAGCTCACGTGGAATGGGTAGCCAGCTGAGCTGATTGCAGATTTTGGGGAAGGTACGGGCATGAGCGCTCGCATGGGCAAGACGTTTGCGTCATATCGGGCGGGCGCTTCAACAGGTGTCACACATTGCTACTGCTGGCGCTTCTTTGAGTTAATATTAGTCTCACTCCCTCCGCGTTTGCGATTACCAACGCAAAAGAGCAACCTTCAGTGCACAATTTCCTGAGACTGTCCTGTAACCTAGAACTTAAGTGGTGGAAAAGTACCAATGGGGGATAAATAGTGGGCATAACTGATTAGTAATGGTTAGCGACTGGGTATGAGCGCTACCTCCTGAATAGCGGGTGGATTAGGGAAAGGCAATATAACCCGTGTAGTTCTTTACTCCGTACCACTGGAACTTCAGAGCTCGAACAATAATAGCTGCGTTCCCAAATGCAAAAATAGCAAGTTTTACAGCGTTCGAATTTGGTTTTTCATTTTAGTCTGTTCGGTCAAGCAATCAGCACCCACATACCAGTATCCATCTAAAAATGGCGCAAAGCCACGTCGTTGATTGCCCCGGATAATATAGCTACAAATGACATGATTCGAGCAAATCACGGCTGCGTCTTAAATAAGTGTACTGGTTGAATCCAGTTTCGAAGCTTACTGGCATGCTCACCACTGTTACCCCTCAAAACAGGGGTGCATCAAAGTTAGGCTGGTCAGGCCGAATTGCTACCACCACCAACTAGCAACGAAAGCAGCCCCAAAAGAGAGTGTTGCCAGACAGTAACCGTCTACCCCTGTCAGACAGACGCTCGTCAGACAGAAGCTACCAACGCTCACCAACAGAGGCCCGCATAGAATTCATTGCCACTGCTCGCGCAAACGTTTCGGCGTTTTTCCGCTGAATGACGACAGTTCCCATCTGGTGATATATTTTGTCCGACAAGCCTCTGCCTGACGAGCTTCTGTCTGACAAGCCTCTGTGACGAGGTTCTGTCTGACGAGCCTCTGCCTGACGAGCCTCTGTCTGACGAGCATCTGTCTGACGAGCCTCTGTCTGACGAGCCACTGTCTGGCAAGCCTCTGTCTGACGAGCCTCCGTCTGACGAGCCACTGTCTGACGAGCCTCTGTCTGACGAGTCTCTTTCTGACGAGCCACTGTCTGACGAGCCTCCGTCTGACGAGCCTCTGTCTGACGAGCCTCTTTCTGACGAGCCTCTGTCTGATGAGCCACTTCTAGCAAGCTTCCGTCTGATGAGGGGCGGTTGCTTCTGTTCGACGTACGCGGCCGTCTGACAGCTGTCATCAAATTACATCTGCCTTATGGTGATAGCTTCTGTCAGACGGGATGCAACTTCAGTATCCGATGGGCAGCAACTCCTGTCTGATGGGCATTGTTGGTGTGGGTCAGAAGGACGGCAGCAGTTTCTGTCTGACAGGCAGATGTCTCCGTTTGATGGGCTTCTGACGGACAGTGACAGCCTCTTCTGTTTGTCGGACAGCGGCAGCATTGCTGTCTGGAAGATGACGGCAGTTTCTGTCCGACGAGTTTCGACATTATCTGGCGGGTGGGCGGCGGTGCCTTTGACAAGCGAACTTATGTCCGCCGGACTTCTGTGTGCCGAGTTGTGTGTGACGGCAGCGACTTGCGGCTCGTCTGACTTGTGACTCAAGTTTCTGTTTGAGATGCGTCTATCTGATGAGGGCGGGTAGATATCGTCTAATAACCTGTTATCTGGCTGATGGCATCAGCCATGCTGCCTGGCATAGACCGGCAGCCTTTGTCTTGGGGGCAGAGGGTGCTCCCGCATGACGAGCTTCCATCTGACATGTGGGATCAATTCCTGCCCGAGAGGATGAGACTAGAGGTGTAGTTTCCTATTCTGTTGGGGGTGGGAGGTCATTCCCGCCCCAACTTAGGTCCCCCTCTCACAACTTCCATAGGAAAGTGGTCCAAATCTAGGAAGAGACTTGTTTGTTGACTATTTTGGGGTCCAGTGAAGTATTTTTTCTGTTTTCCGCCCCTCCCCCAACTCGGCTTGTGAAACGCCCCTGGATGAGACGGCTTCTGCCTGACAAACTACTATCTCACGAGCTGCTGTTGGAGAGGGTGGGACAGCTCCCATGTCACAAACCACCATACAACGATTTGCTGTCCGACGGGTTTCTCTTTGACGCATGTCTCCTTCAGCTGAAGGATGACCGCAAACTGCGTCTGACAGGCAGTGACATCAGTGACAACTGATGCATCGTGTCACTATTTGACATTCTTCAATCCGATAGCATCCTGTCCAGCAGCGAGCTCCCGCTTGATGGACAGATGCAGCTATTGTCTGACAACTGAGGACAGTTTCGTCAAAGCTCAACAGGGTTCGTCAAACACAATTCGCCTCCACCGGTTGTACAAAATAATCCGTTTTTTTAAGAGTAATCAGAGCGCTCATTTTAAAACAACTGTTCTTTATAGGAAAGTGGCAATAACCTTATTCCTCGGAGAAAAACCAGGAGATAGAGATGTAGAAGGGTTGATATTTCGTCGACCTGCCTTTATCGAAACAATAGCAGAAGTGAATTCACTTTTGCTATTGTTTCGATAAAGGCATGTTACCTAAATATTAACTCAGCTGTATCTCCATTCTCCTGTTTTTTCCGAGTAATAACGCTATTGCTTCTGTCGTATCTATGTGAATAATGTTTCTCGCAAATGCACTTAACATTTGACAAGTGTTCTTTACGGATGGGTTTCATTATGCAGCCATTGCACGAGCAATCAGTAACAGTAATTCACGTCCTTTCGTGGAAATGTGCCGGCCTATTTCAGTGGACCAAATAGACAGGACAAGCTGCGGTCCCTATAAAAATACGTGAACACGTCAGTAGCGGCAATGCCCTTATACCAATCTTCAAGTTTCAGAAATCGCCCCCACAGTTTGTTGATCTGTATGTCCGGTAGATCTTAGCGTTTAGATTAAGAGCAAAAGAAAGACATCCGTCCGTCCCACACAGTGTGCTTGCCAATTCAAGATGGCGTGGCCACCCAATCGCCCTGTATGAATCGTGGGAGGCCTGTGAAAACATTTTCGTTGGTAGATTAGGCAGGACAGAGGTGGCCTGATGTGGCCACCAGCTGTATGATCGGGGACCTGTGAAACATTTTCGTTGGTATGGAGGCAGGCAGAGGCTCATCAGCAGCGACCCGGTCTGGTCACTCGTGATTAAGTTCGGCGGCGAACACCACGTGCTGAAGTTCGCCGGGGCGCATGGTGTATGTGCGGTTGAAGGAAACGCTTTGTTTCTGGTCTTGTCCGGGTTGAGTGTAAACGCAATGGAGCATTACTCTCGCAGCTTTGGAAAGTTCAATACGAGACCTGAACCTACGATGACGTTGACAAATAATGATTAATCCTACGTGCCGCTCTCACACCCAGACATGAAATGTCCGCTCCCTCGCGAGCCGGCTTTTCTTTATCAATCCTGAATCCTCCACCACGAGGTGGAGTGCAGTGGATGATCCTGCTCGATCATACACTGCATTGATTGGGTCAGCGGGTGCGAAGGTCGCATCACGTGTCTCACTACTACCTTTTGCATTAGAATACACGTTTAAAGGCATCTTTTTGGACCACCCTGAATTGGACCACTCACGCCTCAGACGGTCATTCGTCTCAATGATATGATAATGAATAGTATAAATGGAATGCTTCTGGCAGAAAAAAAACTTATTCATAAGCGAAACTATTATTATGAATAAATTGCTACATATCAAATAGTTATTATGAAATAAATGTTCAATGATGAAATACGGTTCGAATGGCTAAGACACCTGAAATGGACCACTCACGCTTCAAAAGACTATCTGTCTCAATGACATGATGATGAAATAGCATAGATGAAATGCTCATAACTTATAACTGAACCTATTGTTGTGAATAGATTGTGACATATCAAAAAAGTATTACAAATGAAATATTCAATGACGAAATACGGTTCCGGTGGCTAGGGAATATTTGTGCGAGATTTCTAACAAACAAAAATGAGGATTTTTCTAAACACCTTTTGTAATATTTACCTATATCATTAAATATTAAGCGCGTTTTTACTACTGCTCACAGCTAATTTCAGCCTCTCTACTAGTTTCACATTTTCCCAGAACAATTAAACATACATCCTGGGTGGGGTATGTTGATGACTTCAAACTTATCCATAAAGACTGCTGATTGATGGCATGTCCCAGGCGGCTTTATTGTTCAGATAACGCCACGGATATGTCCGCTGTTCACATTGTTTCTTCACACGGTGACAAGCTGATGTGAAGATTCTTCTGATTTCTTCGTTATTGCTTTTTCAGTTTCAGCTTTCAGATGATATTATCTTTTAAGTTTACTGACTGCGATTTGTTCGTTGAACTGCTCGCAAAGGTAAGAATCCGTTCGGTCCAAGTACGAAGAATCTGCTAACAACTTCTAAATAAAGGATGGGTTAGACACCTCTTCTCCAGAGATTTTGATCGATCTTAAGTTATTTAGTGCTGTAAGAGGTTTCGTTGCCTCACTGGAACCACTTAGTATTTCCCCCAACACTCATTTTCCTTTCAAACATAGTCCACATGATACACAGTGTATCGAAATGACGGTACATTTCAGTCTCGCGAAAATACACGTGGGAATTTAAAAGTGCATTAATCGATTGCCAAGAACGAACCAACCTATTGATACTAGTAACAGCCTACTCGCACGTATGATAAAAATGTCATTTAAAGTACTGCGAAAGATTTGTTGAACCTTTAAAGCAGAATCACGAGGGGTGTTGGCAAAAAATGAGGCTCGGCTTTTTAAGAAATCCATAACATCAATAATCCACATTGGAATGAAATGTAAACTCTAGAGTCATGGAAAATGCAAACGACAACGCTGTTCCTTAAAAAAAAAAAAACGCTACGTGACTGAAATCGAGGCTGTGCGACCACGACTGACCATGTCGATGTTATCGCACGATATGACTTATCGATGGCGCGCAGCAGTCTACACTATCGTCATTACTTATTGGCAACGTCCACACAGAGTGGCCCTTTCAGCCAAAGATGGTGTGCGATTGAAAACGTATACGCTGTTCACTGGGTTCTTTGTGATAATTTCACCGTGGTACACCAGCAATTATGTCAAAAAGGAAATGCCGTAGAATCCCAAAAACGCAGGGTGCGGCAAAACTTTTAGACCGAGGAAAATCATTGGCCGAAAGATGATACTCAATTTATCATAGATTATTCCATTTGCCAGAGTTACGAGAGCGATGCAATCAGAGGATTATCGGGAACGTAACTACCATCGAGTTCCGCGCAACGGAGCTGAATCTACTAAGCAAGCTGAAGCTGCTCTTTTACGTACAGTCGTACACAGCCGACTATCACCGTCTTGAAATTCCTTGGCGCTGTCTCGAGTGATATTGTGTGGCTGCTGTACGACTGAAACCAGTTTATATTCGTTGCTCATGACAAATGGAAGATAAAAGCTTAAGCCTAGCACATCTGGAGTAGATTTAAAACTTAGTTCCGGATCATGTTGAACGCTCAGACGAGCTGAGAGGAGGTATAATACGCACATACCGGTGCCTGTTGGACAGCGGCGGTGACAAGCGTGACATGACAGCTCTCAAGACACGCACGGTGCCGCGCGGCTGTCCAGTTGAGTTATTTACACATGCCGGCAGCCTGAATCCGGCGAACCCCATTGAATCCCACGCCGTTCAGCGGGCGCCATTGGAAAATCTCCGCAGCCGCGGCGCTGTTCAGCCCACGAACAGTAAAGCCTTTTATAGCTTCTGTCGGACGATCGGGCGCCATTTTGTGTGTGTGGCGCGGGGACAAGGCAGTGACGTGCGACAGCGGGCCGTGCTCTGTGCTCCGCCGCGGGAACACCGGTGCTCGGGCGGGGACCGCTGGCCGCCGGCGGTTCCGCTGCTGGCGAGAGGCACCGGGCCCGCGATACTCAGGTACACAGGTCACCCGACGGACGCTACAATCCGGTCTGATGGTCCTGGTTTTCGTCCTGTCTGCTGAGTGCTTTCGGCACTATAAGAACTCGCGGCAGGACACTGTAAGAATGCCTGTGAGGCAAAAACTGTGCTTTGCTGCGTGACTATCGTTAAAATGGCATCCCCCGTTCCGTTAGAATATTCATGACCTCAGGGTTTGCGAAGCTTGTTGAACGCTTTCTTTATACTGTATGTCTTATTTTCATGCCTTTCAGCTATGCATCATATTTGTTTCATGCACACCCTGAGCAGCTCTGTGAGTGTGTCTCTAATGGTCTTTACGTTGTCTTATGGTCTGTTCTTTGCTTGAAAGAGGTTTAGCCATTATCGCAAGAGCTTAGAGTGCAAACTGGAGTCAAATATTTTTCAGCAAGGCGTGGTAGCTTATATCATTATTATCTCAGCAAAAACCTGGAGCGCGTGGCTAAGTGGGAAAGAAAATGCTGATGTAGACCTTCTTTTGTTTAGCAGCTTTCTGTTGCATGGTGCTATGCAATCAGGCGGTGGTCTCATCAGCTAATCCAGATAAACGTGAAGCTCATGTTTTCCATGGATGCCCTAGTTTTAAGCCAGTAATGGTGAGCTGACATGTAGTGCCATTTTATCCATTTTTGTACTGAGCTGCATGCATTGCTATAATTGTTCCATTCATTCCAAGCTGTGCTCGACTTAAAGAGCTTGTGATGTCTTTGCGTAAGAAAACTCGCATTTCAAGATGAATGGGTAACTTGACGTGATTTCAGCGCTTCTCAGATATTCATTCTTTCGACGTTGCTAACGATATGACACCGCAACAATTGTGTGGCCTTCTGTCAGGTTTGTCAATCTCTGTATGCTGTATGTGAACCAGTCCCTTCTGTTATATCAGAGTCGTTAGCTATAAGGCGTCATTGTATCTTAGAACTTTGCGGCTTGTTTCGTGTAAGATATTGTGTTATCTCGCATTCATTTTACAACACAATATTCATACCATTCATATAAAGGCCACGCTTATCGAAAACGCTTTACGAGATAAATCGAGATGGCAGACCCATCTTTATTTGGGTAAATCCATACATCTTCACACTTGTGCTTTTGCACACAACCGTGAGGTCGGCGAAGGCCAATTGAAGAGACATGGGCAGGAGAGAACGAAAAACGACGATGCCTGAGTCTACGGTGTTTTACAATTTTAACGTATCTGGCAAAAACAGTTTAGCATGGAAATGATAGCGGGTTATGTACCGCCCTTTGGATGCTGAACAGGTCAGGTCATGCCGGTGACAGCTGTACTGAGGTCCACTGAACATCCGTTTGGTTCAACGGGTACCATTCCTTCAGTGTTCCTGGCGAAATGGGGGAGGGTAAAAAGGAAATGAGTTGAAGTTGTCATAAAGTGGCTGTTCACCCTCCACCGTCCGCTCATAGTTCCCCAAGTCCACAATCGTCTACTGGTACGCCTTGAAGACCGCTGGTGGTCATAATGAAGATCACCTGGATTTCAAACGTCTTGAGGCACTTTGGTCGCCGTGAAGCTGTGTTCTATGCAGTGCAGTATACGCTGTGGTCCACTCAATCCACCTGAATCATACCAAACTGCAACTTTATGGATGACTTCAAAGATGCATTAAACATCTAGATGTTGTTGGGAACAAACTTGTGTTTTACTCAAATTGTTAAGTCGGCTCAGGACTGCTTCATAGATTTTGGGACCTGATTCATCCCACGACTCATAGTGGTTCCAAATGTTGTATTCGACTCAGTTCAAACTCATTGCTCACGTTGAATCATATAACTCATGGCTCAAATAGCTTTCCAAAACAATAATATAACTCATTTCTGGCTCGTTTGTGTAAATGTATCACAGCATATGTGTGTATATATATATATATATATATATATATATATATATGCATACATATATAATGGGATGAGATAGATACAAATAGCCTAGTAGCAAGTTTGTAGTCTGAACCTTCCAAACGCAGTGCAGCAAACTGAGCAAACAATATCTTTCCTGTGGTATGCTAACAACCAGCTCTCCCAAGCTTCAGCTCTTGGTTAGCTAATTGTACCTGGCACTTGCGACCCCGACTCATTAGTTACATAACATGCAACGTGGACTAAACTACCCTTAATCCTACAGTTAGACCTGCCAAATGCCCGCCAAGTGCATTCACACGCAGGCAATCACATTTCCGCTAGCCAGTGCTAGCCATGCCTTCGGCGATGGCATGTCAACAATGGAACATTGGATTCCAGTTCTTGCAACAGCAATTACCTAACGTACGCTACAAACATATTGTGAAATTACCGACTTCACTGAGCTTAATAAATATTGCGAGTGACGAATGGATTTCTTATAAAGAAGCCCAGCAAAAATCCGCTGAACTCGATCCGCGTCTTCCAGTCACCAAGGGACTGAATAGAGCTGAACTGAACTCCGAGCAACTACACTATTGAGGTCAACGTAGGCTCCGACTTTTGTTTCCACCAGGAACTCATCCCATCATATATCTCTATGATGACCTGGGAGTCACAACAGGTTTCCACGCTGCGTAGAGGCTACAGTGATATGCGCCACTTTACCCGCGCTCAAAGACTTTTGGATTTATAGGCTCAATGTTCAGTCGTAGTTGCGTGTTGCGTGGAAATATTTTTTGGTGGACTCCCGGGACGCCACATTCCGCAACATACAATCCGCACATGAGACGTGACGACCTTCCCGCTATTGCTGTTTACTTCATATTGCCTCAGCAAAAGTATGCTTACAGCAGTTCTTGTGTGGCTGCTTTATTGCTGTGACAATCGGCAATGAACAATATTAATAGTCCTTGGACTGTATGTGTAGCATACAATATTTCATTAATTTTTGCATGGGATATGTAATGCAGGAGTAGGTGGTCTTTAACATGTAACATCATCTGGTTCCTGGCTGATATTTGACAATCTTTGGTTCAGGATAAACAATATTGCGTTTGCTGCTTAGAAAGTACAATAACAAACTTTCTGCTGGCATTGCAAAAAGCTTTACAGCTAATGCTGCATGTTGTTCATTTAAATGCTTTTGAAATGATCTGTTAAGTTGTCTCGGACACGCTGCGTTTCCTCATTTCACCACCTTTATTTGAGCCATATGACTCACTGAAACATTGCTAGAAATGATTGACTCACGATCCAGTCAATGAAATTACGAACACTTTGATTCAGCTCATGATGCAAAGCGGCGTGAGCCGACTCAGCTCACGACTCACCCAAAAACGATTGACTCGCGATACAACTGATGATGCAGTTCGAGTCGAACACAAGTCTGGTTGGAAAGCTGCGTTGAATGACTTCAGTGCGAGCGTAGATGAACAAGTACGCCACATTCGTTTTGTAGTGTACGCCCTAAACCCGGGACAAGCTCATGTTGGTGACAGTACTCCATTTCAAATATCCCATTTCAGATGCAATTTGAAAAGTGGTGCATCTTTGGCCTTAGATGTAGCCAATATTGCAGCATTCCATTCTACATATCTGAGACGAGTCAGGCCATTTCTTAACTGGCAAGCATGCATTATAAGACTGTACTGTTGGATGTTGTACTTCTTATGCCATCAAGTAAGCACACAGTTTCATGACCTCAGCATGGCAGTAGTGCAGCGCTAATATTTTGCATCCTCAAGAGCACCAAAATCAGCTCTTTCGGCAGCACTTTTCTTCCCAACTAGCGCTATAACATCGTCGTTTCATGCAGCCATTTTGGTTCGGACATAACATTTTAGGCTGTTTGGTGGAGGTTTTATTTCAGCCAATCAGAGCCGTTGGACGCGCCCGCACGCATAAGTACGCCGTAAAACTGCCGTAAAACTCAGCGATGCTTTTATCTGCGGTTCTCGGTCCCCTCAAGCTGTTTCAGCTTCATCTTGAATTCCGTCGAGGAGGCGACACTGGCAGGACTTGGCTTATAGTGCGGCGTCTGTCGTCATAAATTTCTGGGAACAGACAAAACCTCCTGTAGAAAAGTTCCCAAAATGTCATTTTCAGCGCATAAATCATCCCGAACGTCTTTTATTTTCCTGATTGTGTCCCTTCCATGATAGACGCAAGTGCACCGCGCGTGATGAAAAACAGGACATGAAACAAACGAGAATGCACGGCCCAGAGCGGTCCACGGTCCTTTCAGCATTTCAGAATGTTTCTCAAAGCATTCGCTTTCGTTACCTCGCACCTCACGTACCTTATCAGCCGATAAAAATATGTTGGGAACGGATGGAATGGATCTCCAGTCTCAATGCCGACAACGTGAGCCATTCAAGTGTTACTGCGTGATAAAAGGTGCGCACGCAGGATAGGCCGGTAGTTTCTCCATCGGGGTGACGTCGGAAACCCTAATAAACTCAGTAAGCCTGCCAAATATGTTGCGATCGAGAAATAAAGAAACAGAGGGATGGAAAAACTTCTTCAAGCACCTATTTTGGGTTTCACGGTCTATTCTGGCCTGGGAACACACGTCCATTCCTAATTATTGTTGATTTTAACGACCTTGAAGCTGCCGTAGTGCTGAAATGTCATTCATATAGAGAAATGTATGCATGAGTGTGCCATACACTTTTTAGTCATCGGACGGAACCACTTGCAATTTCATCTCTCGTTTTGCCTACTCTAATCTATATGCATGTACAATATAATTTTCCTTGAATCCGGGTCTAATATCATGGGAAATCTGGTTGGTAAGAATATGCTTTGGCGTTGATACATTAGAACAAAAATGTTTTCTGACACGGTTCTCATCCACCTGGTCTTAGACAAGAACACGGTTTTAAATCACGGGCTATGCATACCTCTTCAATGTGCATTCCACTTCAGCCGAGCACGAACTCTGTGGACTCTGGCACACACTGGTTCACATGCAAACCAGGCATCTCATAATTAAAAAAACTATCAGGTTTTTTAAATGAACGCAGTTTTTGGCGGTTGGTTTTGATCTTCAGTTGATTTTTCCTACTACAAGTTGGGTGACCTTTTGATCTCATTTTTAATCTACAACTGCATGTTTGAAGTCCGCTATATGAAGACCGATGAAACGATCGCCATATTTGAAATATTTTGTCAATGTCACCTGTTCCTAACGCGATGGCGGAAAACCCTACCATGTTTTAAAGCACACTGTGAGTGCTGTCATTTTCTAAACGCAGCACTAAAGCCTGCATGTGGCCCGTTTTAAAGTACATGCTTTACAGGACTTTGCCGGATTACACAGCGAACGCGTCATAAAAGGAAAACCTCACATGGAGCAGAGAAAATCGCATACCGTTCCAAGGCTTTAACTCAACAACCATGATGTCCAGTACCTTTTACCATGTGGTGGTGCGTGGACAGTATCGACTTGAGATGAGTATTGCCAAATACATTGGTTGGGACGTTCCTACGGCCTGAGCAAAATCTATGGTACATTGTGAGAGGAAATCTTCCCTACGGCTGTGGAGGTCGCTTCTTCAGAACGTTCTCTCGCTTCTCCAGCTGGCCCTAAGCCTGATATCTCGCTTCTTCATCGGACCTTGGCCTGATCTCTTGCTTTTCGAGCCAGCCCTAACCCGATCTCTCGCTTCTCAAGCGAGCGCTGACCTGATCTCTTACTCTGGCGGCATGGTCGGCGGGCAGAAGCCTGTCACCGGCATGGCCGCCTGTGTTTCCACCCACACCGGGGCAAGCGCACCGTACCGCTACCACCACCAGAGGGCTCTGTCATCCGACAATGAACATGTGTTGGCTCGCATCACTCGCACCGTTGGTCAGCTCATAGGACGGCTACAAACGACACCGCCTCCCCTCAAAACGACGGTCGTGCCTCGACAACAGGTGACGGCGCTTGGCGGCATGCATGGTGTTGGGCGCGGGTGTCATTGTCGCACTACCGTCAGACATGACACAAATGCTCGTCACAACTTGGCTTTTGACGTTCATGACTTTGCGATGCGTCATTATATATTCAACTGAAAACTTGTGCGAAAAAAACATTGAACACCAATGGAGTATCTGTCAGGGGCATGGTTTATTCTTGGCCGTGTTAAGCCCTGGGCAGCTTCAGCTTTGGTATTGACAAGCTTATGTTAAAATGAGAACTGATAAACAGTTATTTTGCTACAATTTTGTTCGACATGTTCGCGAGCCTCAAGTGCGAACATTCGTGGACAGTATGGGATAAAAACAGCAGCAGGGGTACCGAAACAGAAAACACTCACTTCTGTGCAGCATGAAGGCGTAGGGTACTGCGATGCATGATGTCAAAGAGCACTCGGGTTCTTTTTAAAATCTGTTCTTTTCTCCCATTAACTACATACCGCAGTTTGATCCCCATATCATGCTTTGTGCATGCAAATTATGGCTAGAGGCACAGTCAGAGCGAAACCTGCCACCTTCCCTAAGGGGCCTAAAAGGCTTGCCTTTTTTACTTAAGCCCCATAGACGGCTCCTTTGGTTCTTTGTACTGAATGACAACTGCGCTCCACGCCCCTCTGAATTTTGATATCGGCGTATCCTTGCATGAATTCTGCAAACATCCAGGCTCTCTTAAAGTTCATCTGAACTCGAACATTTTGAGTGCCACCCTTGGGTGACATCTGAAAGTCAGGTTATATCAGATGTCGCTGGTCATCCACTGGCGGCCAACGCGTAGGTTTTAAGTTGCGACACCGGTGCGTTCTTCCCTAAATTCCATTCAAGTGACAACAACGTTGAGACTTAAGATGCAAGGATTGGCACAAGGCATCGCCTATGGACAGCTATGCTCTGGCAATGTGGGCTTGCAGAGGTTGTTGCAAAAGGATAGCCGACACTGCTGTCGACACACCCGCTGTTTCAGCGTCCGGCTTTTGACAACAGTGGGCTCTAGAGACATAGGCGGCGGCAAATCTTTTCTTCAAAGACCCAGCGTTGCGGCCGTCCATAACATAAAGACCAATTTAAAAGTACTCAGCGGTGCGGCCAACCACAAGACACGCACCAATAAAAAAGACTGAGCAGTTCGGTCAGTCACATCATACAGACAAATCAAAAAGACTCAGCAGTGCGGTCAATCATAACACACAGACCAATCAAAACGACTTAGCGGTGCGGTCAATCACAACGTACAGACCAATCAAAAAGGCTCAGCGGTGCGGTCAGTCACAACATACAGACGAATAAAAAGGTTCAGCGGTGCGGTCATTCGCGACGTACAGACCAATCAAAAAGGGCTCAGCGGTGCTGTCAGTCACAACGTACAGACCAATCAAAAAGGCTCAGCGGTGTGGTCAATCACAATATAGAGACTAATCAAAATCCTGATTAGTTTTGAAGCGTAACTTGACGCTAATCCACTCTAAGCCTCATCACTTAAATCACTGTAACACACACATTATAAAGCGTTTGCTCCATGAGTTCAATGCTAAACTTATCCAGCTCAAGCACGGTATTTCAGTGACAGCATTTCATTTTATAATGACAGCATCTATAGCTTTAGGCAGAATGATAGTGAAATGACTGGCGTCCAAGACTTGTAAGGACATGCCTGCTGAAAGGTTAAAAGGGGTCCACGCCCTGCAAAAACCAACAGTTTTGAATAAATTGTGTTCTGATTTGGGCCTTGGTAAGGAGATTGACGCATCGCATGTAATAAGATCAACACATAGTTAAATACGATGGAATTCAAACAAAATATGACTGCATTCTTTCGTCGAATTCCTTCGTTATGGCGCTAATTGTCATATTGTGTACGCCCAAAATGAAATATTTATTTGGCTTTGCGCAGAATTGCTCTGAAAATCAAATGAGATCAGCAAAACCACTTTGCAATAAAGCCTACGCCCGGCGTAACTGGTGATATAATGTCGTTTGATCGTCCATTTTCTTCGTTTTCAGAGCTGGCCCGGCCGTCGGTGAGAGTCTGCACTTTCTCCATTTCGAATGTCGTCCTCGAGAACGGCCTACCAGCCAATCACAGCGCGTTGCCGGCCGTCAAGTCGACCGAGTGCTCCCACGAAGATTTATACTTGCGGGGACGACGGAAAACCGGGACACTTTAGAGGCCTGGCACAAATTTACGACGGTAATAAACGGTCAAGATAAGCTTTTTCGTTTTTCCCTTCGGCTGTCAATTCGAAAACACGTGGATGGCGAAACCCCACGGCCAGGCAACAGACGGCGTGATGAACGTGGAGCACTGCGAGGCAAGGCACTCTCTTGCTTTGGCTGATTCGGCACCCCAGCTCCTACCGACAGCAAGAGGGAAAACAAGATGGCAGGTTAGCATGTTACATCGTAGCGTTTCAAGTAAAACATAAATTTACAAAAGATGGCTACTGAGAACCAGCTCAGCGTTTCCCAGAGTAATTGACAGAGTTGGCAATAACGCGAGCTGAACTTTTGAGCTTTTGAGCTGATGTGGGCCGTTTTCCAGAGAGCACTTCGTCACGTAAACCCGCAGTGAATGAAGGCAATGAAAGACCCGGCAGCGCAATTTTGAACTTTGTGAACTCCAGAGCTGCTGTTATATTTCGCTTGGCTGTTTCCTCGATAGGTCATACCCTGGTTATGCGCCAGCAAACTTAAAATTATGAAATGCATCATACCCACTCTGAGGTTCCAGCATCAAATTTCAAGACGAGTGTAAACCGGGCAAAACTGCGAGTGGATGGAGACACATTATCCAGTAGGTCACATAAACAGTACATGTGTCGGGTAAATTACCTGCTTGTAGAACCAAAAGCATAGCCAGTATTCGTCTTCCTTCAGACTTCAGATGCTGGGACAGGATGAACAGTATACATAAGCCGCTGAAGTCACGTGCTGGGTACTTGGTGATGCGTACACGCTAAAGGTTAAACAATTTGGGTAGGTACCTGTGTCAACATCACGCACACGCAAGCGATTACTCACATATAAAAGCCAGAACAGGCTCAAGTCCTTCACCACATCTTTCATTTGGTAATCATCTGGCCTTTCACCCTTATGCACCGTCGCCGAAAAAGCTCTTTGAAAGTTGAAAAACACCCATGCTGATCTGTGAGCAAAAAGCGACAAATTTATTCTCCTGCCCCGCGATTTCACGAGATAGCGTCCAGTTTCAGCTCCGTTCAGCACCACAAAGATCAAAACTTTTAAACTGCGTATTGTTAGGTGAGCAGGCTTTTCATTGTGCTTGATAGACTAAAAGAGCCTGAAAGTTCGTTTAAGCAAAATGATGCCTGTTTATGCTCAAACTACTCATACGGGCTTCATAATGTCTTCCACCTCGTTATGCCTTCTTTTTAAATGATCGCTGTACCCGACATGGCTTCATCTGAGTGCCATTTTTAGCGTTTATGTTTATGCTTACATTGTTCTTTACCATACCTCTACACAAACGTTGCTACGGTTAGCTGGGGACTTGGCGTGGTGGTGCCCCGATAATAGTTCTCACCGCTAAATCAAGTAACTCTATGAAACATGCTGATAACTGTAGAGATGAGCTCAGTCCCAAAAAAGCAAGTGGCATAGACATGCGCTTCCCCGATATTTATCAAGCTCTAAAAGACTTCAGATCATTGAAAATCATAGAGAGCTACAAATAATGACTGCACGTAAAAATGGTGTCCACCCGTAAGATGCTGAGTTTTGACTGCTGGGCACACCGCTTCAGTGTGCCCATTTTAGGACACATCAAACGATAGGAAATCCTACACAACTAGATGCTTTCACGTGATGATCGCATTTTCTAATAACCCACGCAGTGTAGTAATCGGACTTCTCTCCCATTCTCACATTCGCAGCTGGGGCTGCAGGACTGCCTGTGACCGTTTGCCTGCCCGACTGCCGGACTGACAAGGGCTGCCTGACTGTCTGGCGGCGTCTGGCTGTCTAGGGCCACCCAATCGTCTCGGGCAGCCTGAATGTCTGGCGGCGTCTGGCTGTCTGGGATCACCTGACTGGGGCTGCATGATTGGCTGGGGCCACTTGAGTGGAGCCGCCTGACTGTCTAGGGTCATCTAATTGTTTTCGGACCGCCTGACTCTCTAGGGCCGCCTGGCCTGTCTTGGGTCACCTGACGGACCACCTGACTGTCTAGGGTCACCTGACGGACCACCTGACTGTCTTGGGCCACCTTATTTGTCTAGGACTACCCGACTGACTGACTAACGCCGCCCGGCTGTCTAAGCTGTGACAGTCTGGCTGTCAGCCATCAGACTGACTGGGGCCTCCTGACTGCCGAGGTTGCTCAGCCGACCTGTCCGCCTTCCGCCGCCCGGTGCCAGGGGCCACCTCTGGCTTGGGCCGTCTAGAAGCCGCTCCGAACCTTGCTCCGACAGCTCCCTCCTGAAACAACAGACGGTAGACGCTTAAACTGACGTGTCGATCTCGGACCATACCGTAAGGTGCTGCGTCACCTATAGAAGCCGCTGTTACACCATGATGGATGCGGTTTTCTTTGGCTGGTAGCTTTGTACCGCGCTGCTCTCGCAAGTTTTCTTATTTTTCCTGGTGGCGCTGCCTGACATGATGCTGCACCAGTGAAAGTGGGGTTCACGTTTTTTTTCACTTGGGTCCAGCCAAAACTGGGGTAAAATTGAGGTCATTCTTCCGCAGGGCTGCAGGTGTCAATTTACTCGTGTAGTGCATCGTGCATAATGGGAAATACTCCGCTTTCGTTCCCAACCGACGTCCTAACGGTTTCTCAAGGTGTACTTCCAGGAAACCTTTAAGCACCGTCGAAAGGTCATTTCGTGTGGGAAACTCCAGAGAGTAGTGAATTTGTGGTCTATTTCTAGTCATCGTCATCAACAATGTCATACCCACCTGATAACGATGTTGTTTAACATATGAATCGCATCATGTTGGCAGTGCTATGAACATATCAGAAAGCGCGGTAGCCCGGAAAGAGAGACGAAGCTGATGCTTGGATATAAGTCAGAAACTCACCGCTCTCTGGGGTTTCACCGAACGAAATGATGTTTGGGCGGTGCGCAAAGCACAATATGTTGACATTCTGCGACCAGGCTTACAGGAAATGTATGGCGTTGCTCTGAAGGCAGCTCACGCAAGTCATGACAAGAATGAAGCGATATATGAAAGGAAAATAAATCAAGCTACCTATGTCCCAGGGGCTAGCGTTTTACTGTACCGAGCCATCGTACCACGCCGACAATATTGCCACTTTGTCAGATAAGGTTCCCCATGAGTAATTTAAAAGAAATGTTCCACATTTAAAGACATTGAAGTAAGCATCAGATATAATGACATAGGCTCACTTATGATTATTGGTTTGCTTTGTGGAAGTGGAAAAGACTGCTCTAGCCAGAAAAATGTATCCATTTCGTAAATATTCTCCTCAAGATGTTATTGTTTAATTGCGTCATGCGGCGTTTGCACGGCAGCACACACTTGTAGTATTTCATTCTCCGAGAAGTGGTGGTGCTGGATATGTGCTGAGCCAAATGTCGCTAGGTGCTCATGCTTTATCCCTTTCTTGTGGTGGTGCTGCATGTTTTTTTTCGTGAGTTTAATGTGTTCACCTGCATTCACATACTCGGTTATAGCGTTGTTCTTAAGATGTTCGGTCACAAGTCTTATTTCCATAAAGGCTGCGAAGAATGTATATCTTCTTGTATTATGTAACACAAAACGTAATTCGCATCAAAATCTTGCATAGCTTACACAACATTGAATAAAGCCTAGTTGGCGGGCGTTACATTTGGAAATCACGATCACGAAAGTCTGATGCAAACGACCCGACAGTTATATTTTTATTGATCTTGAACGCCGCATGGCCAATGGAATTACAGGATTTGAAGGGACAAATCTCCAGTTCAGGGGGTGCTTCACATTTGTGCGGGGTTTTGAACTGAAATGGCCATCTTGAAGATCATTCGATGCAGTTCACTTCCCCAGCCATTTTAAGACCTAAATCACTCTAGTTTCTGAGCTTTACGCCCGCGAAGATCTGCAGACTATTTCAAGATCACCCAGGTATTCATGGAACCATGATGACGTCATTTCTATCCCGCCATTCCACTCACTATGTGAAGTTCAAGATCCATAAAATAATGCTTGTAGAGCCGTCCATATCAGGCATTCTTGAGCACGATTTCCAGATATAGCAACCATCAATTGGCTCTCAATCAATGTTGTGCAAGATACGTTGACGCAATAAAGCAATAATGTTCTGAGGAGTACATTTACTACAAAGAAAAACTGTGTTGTCTAAAGCAGTCTTTCCACTGAAAAGCATATCAGCAGTTATAAGTGAGCTTATTTCATCATATCTGGGGATGTCATCAACGTTGGACTAGGTCCTGCAAGTTATGGTCCTGACTCCGGTTCGGTGGCAGTGAATGCCCAGTGTGCAGTTGGAGAGCCAGATGGCCAGTCCGAGGACCAGCTGGCGGACAGAGGCTTATTTTATTCTTCTCGGAGCTCCAATACGGTGCTCCGAATGTGCGCTTAGCGGCTCCAATACGTTCCCCATGTGTTCCAAGGATTTCAGCGCCTGACCCCGGGGATCACACCGTCGCTGTCGCCTCCGGATAGACTGCACTCCATTGTGAGTATGTTGCATGCAGTTAATATGCTACTGCAAATATATCATTGGGTATTTATGCCACCCTATGCCTTGTGCTGAGATGCGGCTGGAAGCAATTTTAAGGTGTTCTAACTTGGCATTGCATTCGATATCGGTTGCATCAATTGCCAGTTAAACACAGGCGTCAGTAAGTCTGGTATCAGACCGACAAGAATACACGGGTGGCGAGTTCTGTGGCCAGAAGAGTGAGCTTGGCATCAGCAGCATGGTCCTTGTTCGTGAATGCAGCTTTAGCACTGCGACTTCGTTTATTATTTCGGGGTTGCGCGCAAGACCCTACATACGAGGTAAAGTCAGCAAGCGATTTTACACTCTGCGCGAGCCTCTGCGTGACGTCACTGGGAATCGCTTCGTCGACGGCCCGCAACAGACGCCGGATAGGCGGCCGAAATCTCAACCACCGGACGTCTCGCGCTATATATATATATATATATATATATATATATATATATATATATATATATATACTCCGCGATTTTACCGGATACCGCAACAGACGCCGGATAGGCGGCCGAAATCTCAACCACCGGACGTCTCGCGCTATATATATATATATATATATATATATATATATATATATATATATATATATATACTACGCGATTTTACCGGATGCCATGTCGCGCCGCATCCCGCACACTGAGCGAACACCAAGCGTCATCACGGCCACCGTCGCCGCGGCTGCCCGTACACTGATCGAGCACCCAGCGTCATCACGGCCACCGTCGCCGCGGCTGCCCGCACACTGATCGAGCACCCAGCGTCATCACGGCCACCGTCGCCGCGGTGCCCCCATCACTGAATCGAGCACCCCATCACACGGCCACCGTCGCCGCGGCTGCCGCCACCGTTAATGCCGCCGTCGCCACTGACGACGAGGCTGTCGCCGTCGCGGCTGTTTTGACTGCTGCCACCACTCTGTGGTACCGCCACGAGCTGTTGAACCGGCCGGAAATTCGGGTGGTCGCCCCAGTGCATGCGTCCGATGGGCATGCGTACCCACTGCCTACCAACGCCAGTGACCCCACCCCGCCAGCCGGTTCCACGGACCTGGCTCTCGGTCCCGCACGATGACGGTCTGTCCGGTGCGGAGACGCCTGAGCGAGCCGGCACTTGTCTGTTGACACTAGACTGTGACCGGACCTGAAGTCTGCTGCCGTCTGGTCGCGTGCATTCACCGCCCGCTGCCATATGTCAGCGAGCGCCTGGTGGTGCGCTGATACGGCCGGCCGCAGCCAGTGGCCCCGGGCGGGCGCGCCGCCCCCCGCACGTAAGGCGTGGTGCAGCTCCAGCAGACAGGCGGACTGGTCCAGCCTCCGCCCCAGGTTTGATACGATCACCCGGTCGGCCGCGTGGGCCGCAGGTCGCTGGCAGCCGGGCACGGCGCAGGCATGGCCACACAACAGGCTCCCTCCGAGCAGCGAGGCGAGCGAAGACGTCTCTGAGTATGGCAGGTCCGGTGATCGTAGTGACTCACGATCCTCGGGTGACCTGGGTGACAGTTTGCTTCTTCCCCAGCAGCGGCAAACCCGGGTGACGCGCTTTCCTCCGGCAGCCTGGCATGTCCGGGATGCTCAATTCTCGCCTCCTCCAGCAACGGCTGAAACATATGGCAGGACATGCAGACAGCAGGTAGCACACGGCGGCCTGGTGCCCCACTGTTCTGCTCCAGGACCGGTGTGGGAAGACCCGAGTGCTGCTCTCTTCCACGGGAGTAACTGACCCTGGCGCTAGGCTCTCCCCTCCTGCAGCGACAGACCCGTGACCCGCACTCTTTCCCTCCAGCAGCCACAGACCCAGGAGCCACACTCCATCAGCGTCAGACCCTGGCGCTGCACTCCAGCAGCGGTGGACATGGACACCGCGTCTCCAGAAGCAGCAGACCCTGAGCTCCGCACTCTCCCTTTCAGCAGCTTCAGGACTCGCCGTCGAACCAACTTAGCCTTAATATATTTAATCATTAATGACGTATTTTCAGAAT
>NW_023597054.1:19145885-19166266 GCF_011947565.3 Pollicipes pollicipes | reverse complement strand
GAGAGAGAGAGAGAGAGAGAGAGAGAGAGAGAGAGAGAGAGAAATACACTGTTGTTGGCTCCGTGACAATTTTTAAAAGCAAGACAACAAAAATGCGATGACGACAGTTAAATTTGTCTAGCACTACATCGAATCTTATCAGTGTTGCTCTTTGGTGCAATTGTGGGTTTTGTAGGCCAATTTCTACAGGAAGGAAAGACTGGAAAGATCACTAGTTAATGAGCTAACAAGGCAGTTGGAAACACATAGGTTACCAACGTTGAGACTGGTGCCAGTATCCTAATGGTCACCAGCACTGCCGCTATGGAAAAACAGAATGTATTTATGTTTCTACTGAAGTTTTACACGAATTACATCACTATTAGGAATACGCAAAAGAAAGAGGCACCCTTTGGCAGTTTAAGAAAGCAAGGATGTTTACCATGGTTCTTTATTTCTTACTCGAAAAACAACTTTATGTTTTAGGTTTGCTCTTGTAACCAGCACGAAAATCCATGCCCACAAACCGTGCATGTCTATTTTTTAATCAATCGACTAGCAAAGTGCAGAAATCTGAAATAAAAGGTTAATGAAAATGGTTTGGGTCCTTGAAATGCTGCGTACCATGCTTTCAAATGCTGTCAAATTTCCAATTGGAATTGTTCGATGTGCAGGCTCTGGACTGTACTGTACATTATTGTTTGCTATTTGCTCGCATTTTGAATTTTATCCAATCAAATCACCTTAGCGGTAAGAACGCAGAAATAATTAATTTGGGCCTTCGTGGGCAAAATCGGCATATTTGATGCGATTGCAAGCATGGAAGCAGGTTATGATTACCCGCTGGAGACTTTACTTCTTAAAGCGCGATTGGAGTTAAAGAAAATCGATTGTCATTCTGGTTCAGTAATTATGTTTGTTGGCCTAATAACCCGATTTCATATGCCAATAACACGCACAAGACAGTCGACAGCACTTAACGTAGGACACCATTGGGTACTGCGGGAAAATTGATGGAGTGAATCCGGATATCTATGGAAATTATAGGTAAGGGGGCATTGACGGGCGTTGGCAGGGACTTCACGAAATACAGCGTAGCTGTTTCGATGTTTTATGATAAGCAGTACTGTTTCTGTTTGGCTGTCTTAAATAGCTGCATTCACCTGGCTTTAGCAATCACCAGTACAAATATAGTGAATGACTCACAAAGCTGTGTTGATCTCTTTCGCAGTCTACGCAAACAAACTAGCAACTTTAAAAACAGATGAGTAACAGGTAAGTAGGACGACTGCAAACACTAAGCGGACGGGTGGAAAATTAAACTCTTAAAGGTCTCTGGAAGGCTGTAGAGCACAGTCGTGTTCCACTGCAAGCAACTGACTCGGTCAGTCGTTCACAATGTCAGCCGTACCTGTCTGGTGAGGCGGGCAGTCAGTGGAGGCTGTCCCTCGCTGTTGCACTGCGGCGCTGCCTGCTGGACGCCCGCCCCACAGGGTCCCCCGGTGTCGGCGGAGTTTTTAATATACCTGCGAACGCCGAGCCCGCTCGCCTGCACCAGAAAGCGCCCTGCATAATCAATGGCTTCTATCAAGCGCCATTACGCCGTTACAACATAAACACTCCTGTGTAAATATTCCGCCTAAGTGACTAATAACTTACGAATAATTGCCAGTTGGCGAGCGTGACATGACTCCATGAATTACCGTGTTCCCAGGTTCCATGTTCGCCATGGCGTGAGCCTCGCGGCGTTTTTCCCTTGGCGCTAGTGTTTTCGCGGCCGAACAGCACGCAGCATGCAGCGCCATCTGCACGGCGGTGACGTCATCACCCGAAGATGGAACGTTCTTCCAGTGTCTCCGTTCTTTATTAGCTTCCATGACGCTCATATAAATGATAAATAACAAAATACCTCGTGATGAGCTCGCGAACACATTAATGAACTAGAAGAATGCTGAACCAGCCTTAGAAGTTAACAGAGGAAAGGCTCGATCATAAATCAATACAGTCAGTATTTAAACACGACTCAATATGGGCATTTGCTTGGCTGACTCGGGTAGCTGCGTCCCAAATCTCCCATGAAGCGCGAGGCTGGAGCAAGCATGACGTGAAGGCGAGCGCAGCGACGGCTCAGCGAGCTTGGCGATAACAAACGAAGCGAAACGCATCGTCGGTCCACCATTTGTACCAGTTCTACGGAAACACTCCCGGTCTCGCACCACTCATGCAGACAGGATGATCAACTCGGACGACGAATGAAAGTGACAACACTATAATATCAAATCCTCCAACACAATAACAAAAACACTGCACAACACCTAGCGGCGCCAGCCGACGGATCTGTGCACTATGTACAGTCGGCGCCGACGCGGGAGGCCGGGCCCGCCGAGCCCTGGCGAGCCCTGACGAGCCTTGACGAGCCCTGACGAGACCTGACGAGCCCGCCGAGCCCCGCTGGTCGGCCCCGCCCGGGCCACCAGCCCGTGCGTCGCATTGCGTTCGGTCTGCGGGGGCACCCGTCGTGCATTCCGCCCGCCGAGAATCCGCCGGATGGAGGTGCTTGGGACGCAGAGGCACGCGCGCATGACGTCACTCGGCGCCCGGCGGGAGGGCGGGGAGGGGCTCCGCGTTTGGGCCCGTCCCCTTAGCACTGACATCTTTGGCCTGCCGGAACCACGGACACCGTCTGCGACACATAGTTACCCTCCTTTGCCGTTTATACTGCCGTTCGAAGAGCTCTCCTGGCTCTGTGCCCGCTGCGTGGCCTTTTTGTTCTTCATTCGCCTATTTTGGAACCAGATTTTCACCTGTCTCTCGGTTAGGTTGAGGTTGCGGGCCAGCTCCCAGCGTTTCTGTTTTGACACGTACGCGTTGAAGAGAAACTCCTTCTCCAGCTCGAGCGTCTGGAACTTGGAGTAGGGTTTCCGCTTCTTTCGAACCGACACGTTGCCGGTCCACTCCAACGGGTTGGTGCTCAGGCTCCCTGAAATGTAACCAGAGCAAACAAATAGTGTAAGAATCGGAATGTCATTGCTCACGAACGAAAAAATGTGCGACGTGCATCGAAGTCGACGCGCTCTTGTGGTCGCAGTGCAACCGATGTGCGCGTTGCCCTCGGACATAGAATGTAGGCCACACCTGCCAGACAGTCTTTTCCAAGATGTTTCCTCCATGCGAGTAGTCCGACACTTCACGTGTGCAGTTTTCCGAATTATCATTGGTATGTGCAGACATTGGTGGTAATACACACTTGCTATATGAAACAGTCATCGTGGTTAAAAGAGTGATGGCGACAGGATGGGATAACATGCGCTCTGCGGCGTTAAATTGAGTCACATCAGGCAGACAAGAAGAGAAGAAGAGCATGCGATACTACGAACACATGGCGTTGATCTTCTTAATTCATTAGTCGTGCAATATTGAAACAAAACTGCGGACAATTCAACTGCCAACTACATGCAGCTTTCGTCTATTTCGAGGCCGGTTTTTGCGCTACCCTCGAAGCAAACGCTGCAAATAAATATCATAAGAAATGTGCAGGCATTTACCACAGGTTTTGATAAACGTAATCCATTGCTCGCATGGGTAAAATTAGTCGAAACTGCTTTAAATTCTTGATGCATGTCCCTCATCACCTATTCTGATAGCCCAAGCAATTTTACTAGGTAGGCTCCAGCGTATCGTATCCAGACAGCGTGATTTTGATAATTCGGCGATTTATGCAGTTACTTTTTCCAGACCGTTAGAAAAACTCGCTCCGGTCGCGATTCATCATAATTCAAGCCAGGTCAACTTCCTCCGCAGCCTGTGCTTGGACGATTCTTCGCTTAGCGTCCTCCACCATCCTTGCCGGTCGGGCAACTTTAATATCAGACAAGTCAAATTAGCCCGATTCCCGGTTTGAGGACGATTTCAGGGCGGATTTGAACGCCTACATTCGCTTAGGTTTACCTTATTTCGTAAATTATACTTTACATCGACTACATGTAGGACTGCATGAGATGGGACTGCACAACGTACTCGTTCATTCGACCATCTTGGCGAGATCCGACACTGTTGACATCCGATAAAACCCTAAATATCTTTGACTTGGAACTCTTCCCGTGCTTTGTGAGGAATGAGAGGCGCTTCACAGTTACCATGACAAAGTGACCGAAATAATGACAGGAGCATATTATTGTACAGCACGCTTGAGATATTCATATCATACCGCGCCAACAGTAAGGGCATGACTTGCGTTTGTTGACGGTATAAACGCATGGTGTTTGATGCATTCTCTCCCTGTACGTCATATCCGTCTCAAGGGTACCAGCCACGTCGAATGTCCATAACCTCGCATCTTACCGCATGCCCCAACATCCAAGCATTTCCGCCTTGGCGCAGCCCGAGCCAGCATTGCTGGCGCGCAAAGGACGACCGCTCTCCCTGCGGCCCGAACCGGGAGGAGTTGCTACCCACACTCCTAACGAACTCCACGTCCACTCCGGGCCCGGCCTGCAGCGTCGCGGGCGGGAGTGTGCCTGCCGCTGTATGAACCGAACCTGGCGTGGGACGTATCTGGGCGGCGCGCGTCCGTCGGCGGACACGCCCGCCGGGACCCAGCCTGCAGCGTCGCGGACGGGAGTGTGCCTGCCCCTGTATGAACCGAACCTGGCGTGGGACGTATCTGGGCGGCGCGCGCCTGTCGGCGGACACGCCCGCCGGGACCCAGCTGTCCAGCAGGTAATCGTTGTCAATGAGATTCGGCGGCCGGCACGCAGTGCAGACCTAGCTCAGCCGCACGCCACCGCGCGCCGCTGCAAGCCCGCGCATTCGCAGATTCTGTATTGAATGCCTTCAGCCAGGAAGCTGCAATGGCGCATTAGTGCCGGAGCGTAATGACTATTTCTGCCAAATTAGGTAATTAGCTGGGCATGGGCAGTGCCGAGTGCGATTCCCGAGCTCAGGCGGCTATCCACTTTTATGAAGAGCATCACTCATTAGCATGCATATGGGCGGGCGTGGCAGGTACGCGCAGTCGACGACCGCGACAGCTGTCGTCGACTGCGGCCACCTAGGCGACACGCCTGCGAGCGGGCACCTACAGTAAGTGCCGGGCACCTACATCGAGTGCCGGCCACCTCCGTCTCGACGGCGAGTCGACAGTGAGCGCCGCTCTCGAGCGCAGACGCCGCGGACTCGGGCGATGACGGAGCGAGGAAGTCACGGCGTTAGTCCATCAAAGTCCGCCGGCTGCGGACGTGACGGGATTGCGCAACCGCTGGGCTCGGCCGTCGGAGAAGTGCCATGTACGGAAGTCGAGGACAGGGGTGCCGATCAATGCTACGCGTCAGCCTTGTCAGTGCGCGCCGCTGGCGCACTTGATATGGAAATGGTACGGTTTCCACTCGTACCACGAGATTAAACCCCAAGTCTTGCAGCTTAATTACAAGCATTAAATAACACGCCTCGGGCTGTTGAAGTGCCACGCACCCCAAAGAAGTATATTCCAATCTCGTTTTTCTTCGAAGGGAAAAACCTTTCTTCGCCACTTCGCATTTCAACGCATACAAGAACAGCTGAAGCATCGCCAGTTTTGGTCCTGTATCCGGCCGTAATGTTGTGGTAGGACTGGCCATTGGTAGGACGCATGCCGTGTAGTCGTCCTCATGGAACTCAAGCTAGCACCAGAACGTTGCAGATCGGTTACATTGTATATCCCTGGAAAAATACGTGCATTACATGATCTCGCGGAGTACGCCGCAACGTTCGACGTACTTACTGCAAGATGACCTCTGTGGCAAATCCTATTAACTATCGAGCAAGTGTGCGGGCTTCTTCACGATTGGAAGCAAACGCTGCAAGCTGAGGACTGCAAGCCTCTGGGCGAGGCTTGCTCACCTCTGCCATGTGAGCCTCCTCGCCGGAGAGGCTCCGGCCAGTCTGCGAGCGGCCGGCCGCGCTGGTGACCGCAGATGGCGAACCGTTCGTCTCGCCCCGTGACACCAAGGAGCGCCACCAGTCATCTGGCGTCAGTCAGACGTCACCGCCATCATCGACCTCAGCCCCCCCCCCCCTCCCCCCGTGACACCAAGGAGCGCCACCAGTCATCTGGCGTCAGTCAGACGTCACCGCCATCATCGACCTCAGCCCCCCCCCCCCCTCCCCCCCCGTGACACCAAGGAGCTCCACCAGTCATCTGGCGTCAGTCAGACGTCACCGCCATCATCGACCTCAGCCCCCCCCCCCCCCCCCCGTGACACCAAGGAGCGCCACCAGTCATCTGGCGTCAGTCAGACGTCACCGCCATCATCGACCTCAGCCCCCCCCCCTCCCCCCCCCCGTGACACCAAGGAGCGCCACCAGTCATCTGGCGTCAGTCAGACGTCACAGCCATCATCGACCTCAGCCCCCCCCCCCTCCCCCCGTGACACCAAGGAGCGCCACCAGTCATCTGGCGTCAGTCAGACGTCACAGCCATCATCGACCTCAGCCCCCCCCCCTCCATCACTCCTCACCCCCTCCCCCTCCTCGCCGACACAGTCTGAGGGTGGAGTGCTTTATGACGAACTCTTGCCGCCCGGCGTGCCGCCGTAGCGTCAACGATCAGTGGGGAGAGCTGGGTCCAGCGCCGGAGGCGCATAACGCCACCAGGCCTCGGGACAGTATCGAACTGACTGACCGCCAGGTCTTCTTTGAACAGATATCGCTCTCCTTCGGTCTTCTTTGAACAGATATCGCCATCCCAGGGCATCTGTGGTCAGCATGTTCGCGTGTGATGCGGTTTGGTAGCCCATTTGAAGGCTAATCTGCCCGCAGGCTGGGAGTATTATCATGCAGCGTGTGAAGTGGGTCCACATACTTGGACGCACGGCAAGCCGCTGGCAATCCGCAAGACACTGGCACCGTGTTAGCCGTACTGTGTGTGAGACCATCACGTCGGTTGTGTTCCCGTTAGGTCCCTTGCGTTGGATTAAAGTGTCCGCCTAAATTTGGCTCTGCAGACCTCCTTCCAAGCCACTGTGACGGCCCCACATTGGCCTATATGTCTTACCTGCGGAGATCATGCCCGAGAACGCCTGAAGAGCGCTAAGCAAACGCAGGGTATATTTCGACAACTTCTTGTCTCTCAACCAAATAGAAAGTACTATGAATAAGAAGACATAATTTTATGAAAGGTGCTATTAGTTCGTAGTTTGCATGATATAATCAGGCAATACAAAAGCCTTCATCCCGATTTACACTTACCAGGCCTACACTCAACAGGCCTTAAAAAGACGTACAGGACTTTTTCTATGCTCTAAGCGAAAGGTTACCAAGAAAAAGACGTATGACGCCCGTGCCGCTCGCTTTTAGTCCTGAGCCCCCCTCCCCACGGCCAACCCAACGCCGTCCCAGCGTCGGCCGACAGCCGGCTATGGCTGGGGGCCAGGCGGCGGCGGCGGCGGCGGCCGTCCGTCCGGCCGGCCGGGCGCTGACGGCCATCGATTTGCCATGCATCAGCCAACCCGGCCGGCCAACGGGAATCGGCCGCCTAACTAGCCGGCAGGGCCGCCGACTGCGAATTCCCGCGCACGGCCTGGGCGCCGGCCGACCGGGGCGAGCGCGGCGGCGGCGGCGCCGGCGCCGGACGCGCCGCCGCCGCCGGTCGCGGACGCAGGCGGCGGCGCCCCTGCTCCCCGACGCCCCGAGCTGCAGACAGACGGCAGCCGTCCCCCGCCGGCGGACCCGGTGCCCCGCGCTCCCGCCTTCCCAGAAGCGGCGGCGGCAGCGGCGGCGGCGGCGCCGTGCCGGCGCGCTTGCAGGCTGCCCCGCTTGACGGCGTCCGCGCGGCGCGGCGCCCCGGGCGTCGCGTGCGGCCGGCCCATCGCGCCGGATCGCGTTACAGCCGTCCCGCCGCCAGCCGGCGCCGGCGCCGCGCCCGCCGCCGCGCATAAATCGCGCACGGACAGCATACGCCATCTATTGCCGGGAATAATTAAGACATTAGCGGCGGTACGGTTACCGGCCGGCTCTATCCCGCCGGCGTGGCGGCGGCGGCGCGGCGCAGGTGAAAGCTGCCAGCCGCGCCGTTACCCAGCCCCACAGAACAGTGCGCTCCATGTGTACAGAGAGCGTGACATATTTCCATAAGCTCTCCGTCCGTCAAAAACCCACAGTACTTCCAGTCGGCAGTTCCTCTAGCAAATAAAATCATCGTAAGCGCTTGCGAGCAATGGTGTAATAATTATGTAAAGAGCACCCTGTTGACAGTATAGCCTCGTTTATGGCGTATAACAGGGGCAATAAAATTCGACTATTCCACAGGTTTAAAGGTACTAGGGTCGCGTGGCCTAGCCAGGAGTTACGCCTCATTTACAGGCGTTTTTAATCGTTATATGGTGCCAGCCCGATGGGGGGCCTCACCATAGGCTTCCGGATTGCAGAACTGGTAAATCTTTTACGCTAATCTTAACGAGCATTTCGTTTTGTGTAATGGAGATGGCTTGCAATAACTGGTTTATGGCCCATTTCTCGGCAGTACGTTGAAGCCGAGTCAAAAGTGACCTATCCAGAGTACATAGACGGACGCCTAGTTCATTTGGCTGGACGCGAGCCAAACGCAGGCGTGTTGGCGTTAAAAGCTGTCATTTGGTACGTAAAGCATCATTAGTTTGTCGCCTGATTTTGCGAACCTATATGTAACAAATCAAATATAAGCACCATTTGGATAATATCAGCTCAGCTGCTTACTTACCGGTTCAAGTTTCACCTACCTACTCAAACATTCGTTATCGTGGTTCGAAATGTACGGAAATGCCTGATCCAAAATGAGTCGAAATGCTGCATGAAGTTGCATGCTAACTCGTGGTATTTCCTGGTCACTTCTTCACAGTTTCTGAAGCCCCAGGCGGGTCACTGACCGGACGCCGGTCGCCGCGCAGCAGTCCCCGGTCATCCTTCATCGTCCCCTTCCCGCTGAACTCAGTCCCGTCCTCTCGCCTCACCTCCCGACCGTCGAGCCCCGCTCTCGCCCGCTCCGCACCCCACCCTGGCCGCTAGGTCGACTCCCGACCTGGCCGCGTCCGCTCCTGACCGCCCGGTGCGGCTCCTGACCGCCCGGTGCGGCTCCTGACCGCCCGGTGCGGCTCCTGACGCAGCCGGCGCCGCCCGGGCCGCGCGGTGACGCCCGGGGCCCGGCGCTGTCCGCTGCGCGTGACGGTCGCGCCGTCAGCCGTCACCCCACAGCGCGCACCGAACTGCCATCGTGGCGACCATAACTCAGCCGTGGGCCGCCGTACGGCGGGGAGAGCGCCGCTAGCCCGCGGGCTGGAGGCGCCGGGCCGCGCCGAGGCGGGGGCGCGCTGGCCGCGGAGGTCTCCCGAGGACGGTGGCCCCCGCTCCTGCCGGCTGGCAGAGAGGCGGACGCGGCACGGACGCTGTCAGGAGGACGCCTTCTAGCAGCGAGGAGAAGACGGTGCGGCGAGGAGGTCTCCCGAGGACGGTGGCCCTCGCTCCGCCGGCTGGCAGAAGGCGGACGCGGCACGGACACTCTCAGGAGGACGCCTTCCAGCGGTGAGGAGGAGGCAGCGCGGCGAGGAGTTCTCAGGAGGACGCCAGCCAGGAGGAGGCAGCACTGCTGGGCAGGTCTCAGGAGGACATCGGTGCCGGCAGTACGAACAGCAGGCGGCACCGAGCCCTGTCAGCTCTCAGAGCGGAGGCGGTAAAACAGCCCGGATGTCCCGACGGGGGCTCGGACGGCCAGCCGCTCGCTGGGCAATCTGAATGGGAATATGGAGGGAGGGGGAATGAATGGGCTGGGGGCTGCGGCTCGACATCAGCTGGGGCCGCTCCCGCTGCACTTGTCCGCCGCGGCGCCAGCTGCCCCCTGCGACGTCCGTCGCCGCGTGACGCGCCATAGCACGGCCCCGCCCGCCTCACGCGGCGGTGGCAAATCAATGAGGACGGAGCCCACGACGCTCCTTCACGCGAATTAGTCAGGCCCGCCTACTGGGCCGGCCGGCCGGCCCTGAGCGCCGGATTAAGCCATCCACCTGTGAAATGGCCCGCTCGACTTGGCCCCTATCGATTTCGCGTCCGCTGCAGCCCAGGAAATGAGGGACAAGTGGCCAGCTAGTAAGCTACAAATCTGTGATGTCTCACTTTCAGCAAACCCTACCGTAAGCCTACAGCCCGCCAAAGACCACTTGCTCCCATTGAGGGGGCCGTAAATAGGCTTTATGGCAGCTCATAAACGCCCCCAAATGATTGACGTAAGCATAAACGGACAGAAAGCGACCGCGGAGGAATTCATCGAATTCGAATCCGATCGCTTTCCGTCGAAGCCAGACCGCAGACCGCCACAGCATGCACATGCGCACACAGCACGGCCCCAGCGCAGGGCCGGAGCCGGACGGGCCGCGCTGGACGGCCGCGCCGGGGCCCTACCCCATCACCAGCCGCGCGGCGGGACGGCCGTGACCCACAGACGGTGCGGCACGGGGGCGGGCGGCAGGCACGGGGGCGGCGGCCAGGGTCTGCTCTCACCTGGGTGGTACGGAGCCGGCGGGATGCCCTCGGCGCCCGGGTACGTGCGCAGGCCGTACGCGTCGTGCGGGTACGAGACCTCCATGGCGCGGCGCGAGTCCTCGGCCGCGTGCAGGTAGGGCATGTGCTGGCCGTGGCCCTCCATCGGGCCCGGCACGCGGCCGTACGCCGAGTAGTTGCACCAGGTCTGCGCGGCGAACGGCTGGCACGTCTCGGCGCTGGCCATGGTGGACGGGACCGGCGGCGTAGTCGTACTTGTTGGCCAGAACGCCAGCGGCTTGCGGTCGTGGCGCGTGTCGGCCAGGTTGTAGTAGCTGGACGCCATCGAGGTCATGGCGTCGCGCCCGAAGGCCGGCTGGTAGCCGGCGTCGAAGGCGGCGCTGCCGGCCGGGTGCGGCGCCTCGGCGTAGCCCCAGGGCTGCGCCGCGCCGTGCCGGATGACACCGTCGGCCGGGTCGGCGGCGCCGAAGCCGGCCGTCAGCGTGGTGGCCGGCCGCTTGGCGGGGATGTGCAGCGGCGCCGGCGCCGAGGCCGGCACCGGCGGCGTCACCTCCAGCGGCGCGGCGCGGCCGATCACGGCGCCGCCCGCCTCCTCGTAGAGCGCGCCGTTCATGGGGTCACGGGAGCTAGGGCCATCCGCCGCCGTCACTGCCAACAGGGCATGCTGGTGAGGCGGCGCGGGCGGGAGGCGGGCCGGCCCGAGCGCGACGGGCGCGCCGCCCAGCTGTCCGAGCGCTGCTGCCAGGCTGCCACCGAGCTGTCGCCTCGCGCGCCACGCCGACACCGACGCGCAACTGCCCGACTGGTCGGATCGCGCCCGAGTAAGCCGGCCGGCCGCGGCCCGCGCGGCCCTGCCGACCGGCGCGCCCCTGGCGGCGCCGCCGACAAACCTAATTGGCGGTGACGTCACGACCCAATCCGGCGGAGCCGGCAAGTGGCCGCCCGGCACGGAAGACGCGGACGGCGACCGTGCGACGGCTCCGCCACGCTCGGCCAGCCTCCGGCCGTTCAGGCTCACCCCTCGAGCCCGGCCCCGGCGAGCTGTTCCGACCCTCGCGGTCCCCTCAGCGCGCCGAGCGGCGAACCTGGCCGGGCAGAGCGACGGGCCGGGCGGCCCGGCCGGTGACGGCAGCCGGCGCTGACGGAGGCGGCTCCCCGGTCAGAGCCAGGCCAGCCGCGGCGTCGGGGCCCAGTCTGAGACAGGTGTTGTTTGATCGCGCCGCGCCCGGCGACGACCAGCGTAAATGTTTCTGTAACCCTTCATTGTTGATTAGTCGACTTAATGTCTTGTTGATCGTTAGTTGCGGGTCTGCAACGTTAAATCAAATAATCAGGCGCGCGTCTATTTTCGATCTGTATGTTTTACTACGGGGCAACATTGCCCGACATTGGACGGGCGGCAGCCAGTCCGACAGCTGACGAACTGGGGCGTCAGGTGGGCGACGGGTGGCGCCTCACGGTAACCCCGCTCCCAGCGGAGAGTCAGGAATCACGCCCTGCACACGTGGCTTGTCCGGAGCAGGCTCATGGATCGGTGCAAAAACATGCCGTGTGATTGGTTTCCAGCGTGCTGGAAGAGCGTGATATGCATTGCAACATGATGCAACACGATATGTGAGCACGCATTGTGTGATTTCCATTGGTTCCAAATGGCAAGCGAAAAGTCACCGGGCTTCATTTTTTCCACATGGCAGTAGGCAGCTCGTATAGTTCTCTTTTATGCCTTCTTTTATGGGGCATTACGATAATCGTTTCCTCTCTAATTGGTTACATAAACCGCGATAAACTGCCGAACGCTGACGATCTCTTCCCGGGCACTTCGGCGGCCAACGACGGAAAACGATGCCGACTGGGTCGACGCTGTAGCAGCTTGGAGGAGAGCGTCTGCTGGTCCCGCGGCCGTCGGCCCGCCCGCCCGGTCCCCGCCGCCCGGCCGCCAGTGGTACTCGCCGCGCCATCTGTTTACAGTTTTATTAACTTCACCGCAGCCACCTAGCGGCCGGCAAACAAAACCGCCCTCGAGTACGGTTGCTGCCGCAGTACGCGCGTTTCGCGGTGTTCAAGTGGTGATCGACTGCTTTAACCAAGTGTGTAACTCTTTTATGTAAACACGGAAAGTTATGGGTGTTTGAGGAGGTAATCAAACTTTCATAAACTGACCTGGAAGTACCATCATGTTCACACTTGGCCGTAACAGCTAAATACAACGAGGGCAATACCATAAAATTTTACGAACTATCTCGTGGCAATAAAGCGAGGAAATTGCACATACCTTGTGGTAGGCACACGGTAGGATCTGAGTAGCCTTTTACAGCTCTGTGGCTATGAGAAGAATGCAAATAAAAGCGGCATGAAAGGCGACCGGACCTCCTCGGAAGAGGCAGGAAGAGGCAGGTCAGTCGAGGCTGTCCCGTAAAGTCCCCGGGCGTTCACGACGTGGGGGAGCAGCCTGTAAACTTTCATTCCTTCGGGTAGTAGACTCCATCCGGTCCGTTACAGTGAAATGGCCTCACCTATTGCCGCAAGTGATTCAAATGATGACGTGAGTTGTTTACGGCCTGGCAAACGTTGCCAAGAGGTGTTCGAGGAAGTTAGGACCACGCTTCTGAACTGCTCAAGCTTCTTGCTCTTGTTTGTGTAATTTTCAAAGGAACTGCACTCCTGGAATTGGCTGCCAGAGACAAGCATAGTACAGTTTGAGCATGCATCTCCTTGAACCATTCTCCTCGAATGAAGTGAGACAAGGGCCACAAAGTCCCTAGCCCCACCGCAGCCTCTCTTGAATTCTCCAACTTGCAGTGCGAAAGGACAGCTTACCGATCATGATGTCGCTTCATCCCTTTTCATGTCAAACAAAAGCAGTGACGACCCCCTCTGGAAGACACAGGAAGCTCGACGGACCTGAAACAAACCCACAGTGTGACGTTCCGTACGCACGGTCTGAAGGGTGGTCCAGCTTTGCAGCATTTCCCCGGTCTCGGGACTCAGAAAATCCTCAGATGGCTAACCAAATCTATGGACCGGGCAATCAAGACAAATGTAACTAACAGAATGTCCTTGTGATGGTTGAGGTGGCACAGATAGATGACTCTTCTCATGGCGGCAAGTAATGACATCTTTTGAGAAGGTTAAACTGTGGCGAGATAACCAGAAACTCTGACCACAAGCAACTATATTTGAGAATGGTATAGGTGTGTACGACAGACGCGTGTATATACTGGGAACAATCCGTGACCACTGCAAAAACGGCCATGCAGAGAAAGACAAGTAAAACAAAGACGGGTCAGGAAAGACTTGGAAGAAGAATGGATACTCCTTGATATCACGGGGCATTCAGCATTGGCAAATACCCACGAAACTGAGCATCAGGCTCTCCTTTATGCTGCATTCAAAGCCCTATAGAAAGTTCGTCTGTTCACTCGCAATCGTTGGAAACCGCCGATGGAGCCTGTCTGCTTGGCCTACATGAGCTAGGCTACGCTTTTCGTCTCTACTGAACTTCCAAACGCCTGCAAACAAAAGCTGTTTTTTTGTCACATCAAACATCCAACCAGGGACGGCGTAGCACGAAAACGGAGGAGGGTAGAGGAGGCAGTTACCCCTGTCCCTTTGCCGGCAGGCAGGGGTCAAGAGTACTTTTTCCCCTCCCCCTGCAGAATATTGGAAGGTCCCTTTTCCCAAATTAAAAGCGCTATTGCTACCCGTAGACCAAAGCTCAGATGAAGGAGACCCCATAACAAAGCTAAAGAGTAAAACATCGGGCTTAGAAAAACATTATCTTCATCAAAAGCTCCGTTTTCTGAATCATGAGATCTCTTCACGAATAAAACGGCCCAAGCGTTAGATCAGGGGGCCCAATGATGGGTTGAGGAGATCCCTTTACTGGTTCGGGAAGACCCTGTTACAAACTAGGAGACCCTGTTGTGGGTTAGGAGACAAGCTCTCTTGTCAGGTGGCCTCATTTCTGGAACAGGAGGCCTTTTCATGCATCAGATGGTCACGGTTTTTGATCAGAATACCCTGCTTTGGGATAACTTGACTATATTAGGAGTCCCTTTCCGTGAAGCTAAGTATCCTTGTGCTGTATAAGGAGCCTCTCTTTGCACCAAGAAGCTGTCTTCCGGAAACCCCGTTTTAGGTTACCGAGACCCTTTCCTGGATAACTGGAAGGACCTCATTCTGGACCTTTTCATATGTCTGTTATCTACAGCTTTGATATGATGCATGTTTGATAGACCTTTTATTAAAACGTGAGTGCATTCGAGGTCATTCGATGATTTTCCACGTTCTGGACCTCGGAGGACGTTTCATTTAAAATCTGCGCGAGCAATGCGGCTGCGTAAACAATGCAAGCAATCAATGTCCGCCGTGAAATATCTACTGACCTTGCTTCGCGTCATTCTGAAGATATAATCGAACGTAACATTGCACATAAGCCTTACGACATTGCATATAAATATCAAGCACTTTTGGTATGTCATTATGCCACCGTGTCTTACTTCGTGCAACGTGGTATGACGTAACTTTAAGAGCATGATATCTGCAGAAAGAATCGCCGTTTGGAGCCATATATAGCCACACCACCCCTTTAGAACAACTACACCACGGAGCACGGTGCATTTGGCGCCAGGAAAACGCCGCGAACCGTCAACTTTCATATTTTCACCGCGCATATTTTTGGAGGCTTGATTATAACCCGATGACCTGACATTGCAGGATATTAAAACTTTTTTCGTTCTGTGAAGCCTTCTTGCTCTGTGCATTTTGTGTATATTTGTGTTATGGCCGTTTGCCTCCGTGTCTGCGTCTGTGTCTGTGTGTCTTTGTCTGTGTCTGTGTCTGTGTCTGTGTCTGTGTCTGTGTCTGTGTCTGTGTCTGTGTCTGTGTCTGTGTCTGTGTCTGTGTCTGTGTTTGGGACTGGATCTGGGTCCGGGTCTGGGCCTGAGTCAGGGTCTGGGTTTGGGTCTGGGCCTGGGTCTGGGTCTGTGATTGTGTGACCGGCCTGCTGTTTGGCGTGTGGTGTTGACAACGCCGCATGAAAAACAAGCGTTATGAAGCATTTCTAAGGACGTCAACAACCCAACAACTAATGGATGAAAAATGCATTATTTTCAGCGAGAGGTATGATCGCCTGGTCAATTGTACCAGCTGTGGGCAACCCAAATCCTCCATTATGACAAATGCAGCTTATTGCACGTGATACGGTGGCATGTGTCCACCTTACGTGCCAAAAATTTGTTTATTGCGTTCATTTGCTCCCCCCTGTAATGGGGATAAGCTGGGGAAAACATGATTGGTGGTTTAGTTTGTTCGTTTGTGTCTGTTATGGTTAGTCATGTCAGTCACGAGTTATGACTTACTGGCCAAGTTTGGCCTGTTTTAAAAAATTTAGTGGAGGTGACCTGTACGCAGTGAAGGCTAAGAAGCATCTCAGAAGTTTTTAGATAGTTTTCCTCCGAGGCATTTTTGTGTTAAGTGGTCTTAATTAGTTTTGGATGGCCCCAGGACAAGGTCTAGTTAAAGAAATTCAAATAAAGCTCACATCGTCCATCCAATTATTAAAACTTACATATACCAGGAATGCATGACGAATACAAAAAAGCACATGTCCTTTTTGAGACTTAATTTTGTCCGTCTCTACAGACCCGAGAAATGATGGCATGCAGAAGAGGTAAAGCAAAAGTAACTTCAGATAGGTAGACGGCAGGTAGATGGCAGACTATCAGTTGAAAATGTTTCATGCAGCAATATTAATGCCAGTTCTGCAAGGCATTATGAGGGTCAGGGTCCCAAGATGCAGCATCAGTCACGATTGATGTGGTCAAAAAACAAGACATACAATACTTAATTCCTTAGTCCAGCAAGAATGAATCCTCTTTGCATAAATATGTGCGTCTAAAAAGCGTTCGCCTTGTGAGAGGTAACAGTATAAATGCAAGATATGAAATGCCCGTACTTCAGAAAAGATGACGCCTAACGACTGCCTGAAATGTTGCGTTGGTTGTCGAGGACAACGCTCATCTTAACCCTCACCTGCATGTGTCAATCTCAAACGGATCTTACAGGTTGGCCTGTGAGGTCGGGTCAAGTGAGGTCAAGTCACGTCTTCGCTGTTGCAGCGCATCTTCTCATCAATCCCAAGAAAAAGCCAGCTCGGGTCAAGGCATGTCAAAACGTACCCCGCTTGCTCTCAAAAAGGCAATGTAAGACCCTCAGGCCATTCCACCACCTGTCATGACCTCAGTCATGATTGACGTTGCACTTAAACATAGCATAGACGGGTTGGGAGGGTGGAGGTAGAAAACTTGACCTCAAACCTTTTTGAGACTAGCTGGACCTTTAACAATGTCGAGTTCATGTTAACCTTGAACTTTGTAAGTTCAGGTCACCGTACGCCCGAAGTTTGTAAACTTCTCATCCAGTTCTATCCCCTCACCTTCTGATCTGTCTTTCGGTCTGGGGTGGAGCTGCGGCGTGTCCCCTAAAGGAGAGTAAAAGGGATGATCAACTTTGGGGCCAGGATCGCCACCGATGCTCGCCGGCGGATGCAATGGCGGTGACTGTGTAAGCCCTGGGCTGGCCCGGTACAAATGACCTTGTCACCCACCGTGACGGCCCCGCTCTATTCAAGGCCCTCAATGACTCGGGGTCGCCGGTGGCGATCCGGTCCCTGTTCACCCGACGTACCGCTGTATGCCGGTACTGTGTGCCACCCGGGCGGCAACGGCGGGCGCCCTGGATCTGCCAGCTCTTCGCCTGTCGGTGGCACGCAGGGCTTTTGGTATCAAGCGGCCCCATCCACCGTCTGGCTGGCTCGCGAATACAGTGAACGCCAAACGATCATGCTCGCCTGGTGTGTTCGTATGTTCCCAATGTGTGTTGGGATTCCACCTGATTGCAATGATTCCACCTGATGTGTGTTGGGGATCCACCCTAACCCTTCTGATTGCGAGTCCGATTCTCTACCAATTGAACTGAGCGGAAAGGACCGCTCCTGATAGGCTAGAAAAAGGAGAGCTCAGAAGTACAGCACTGGTCTCGCAATCGGATGACCCTGATTCGAATCTCAGCGATTCCAAGGAGGGAATTCGGGCTACGACGCGAGCATGGCTGAAACACAAAGGTCGTCCAGCCATTCTAAGGACTCCTGCAGTACCTGATGATGACTGGAGAGCTATCTGGCCGAGACGTGCGTACATAACACACCGGACGAGGATGGCAGTTTGAGCAATTGTTCCAACAATTATCTTATCCGTGATACCATTACCTCATTTCAATCCTCTCCCTAAAACTGTCAACCATGTTGTATTAGGAAAGTAACCTCATTGACTTAACATGATCTTGAATTTTGATCGATGGTTATGTCATCCTTCGTCGATAAGCTTTAGCCCCATGTACTACTTCGATCAGTACCATAATTAAAATGTAGGCCTTGTTTCAATCTAGCCTAACACCATCCACCACTGCCGCTAATCTGGAAGGAACGTAATGGATTGGCAAAGGTACTTCTCGCTCAACAGAAACTACAAGTGACCCGGCTAACCTACCTAAATACTGTGATAACTTTTATTGTTTTATACAAATTCTGTATATGCAGTCTGGCTTATCATATTGGGTAAATGACACCACGCTGGACACATTACAAAACACTCCCTGCCCACCGCTGGTATGGCTTGCACCATTCACTTCTATGCAGCACATCACATTTTGAAAATATATACCAGAGTGGGGGTATATATTTATATATAGTGAAAACATATACCAAGAACGACAAAGAGGAGAGGGGGGGGGGTCGTACGCGGAGACCGTGATCACCAACAGCGGGCCGTCAGCTGACAGCAGCAGCAATGGGCCACGCTCCAGTCACGTGACTCTACTGCCTCCTTTTGGAAAACTTGATACACCTATGACCTATGTTTGCATGCTTTATGAGCACCTTCATTTATAGCGCGCAGCAACATCGTGGCTGACAGTAACGTTCATTATTCACTTAGCCTCCCTTTTCACCGTCTCCAATGTCACCCTGGTTCCGCCTCTGTCAAGACTTTGAGTTAGATCTGCTTTTCTGATAGCAAAACCAAGAAATGTCCCATTTGCTCAATATACAACGAATTACACACCCACTTCGACAAGTTGTTGTCCCGTTTGTTTTGTTTTGTTTTTTTGGTACACCCATTATTTTAAAATTTTGCCATAACATATAAGTTTAAAATGATAATCTATCGACCTCCCTTGATAACTTTGAAATCGGCTGATAACCGCGACAATTATATGGGAAAGAATGCCTACAACTTGGGTGGTTTTTCCTTTGTTGCCCCACCAGCTCAATATTGAGGACATTTTGTTTTCAGAAATGTAAATCCTGTTGAGAAAAGTCTGACACAATTTTTTTCTTCAAAAACAACTTTTTAGTTTCTGAGAGCTGGGGGCGGGGGAATACGCCCCTCACCACGAAATGGGGTAGCGAAGACCCTGCCCGGTTAAGGCGTGAGCTGGCTTGATCTTTACCTTGAATGACCACTGGTCATCACTGGCTAATGGCCAGTCGTTTTGTACTCGATATAACGGCTTTGCGGACCAACTTCAAGCTAACTGCACTGTCTGGTCACATGTGACCTTGACTTTGAGGACCTTTTTAATTATCCAAATGAGCATCAGTGATATTCATAATAACAGCGTTGCACACAAGAGCAGCTAGACCCAATAGCTGACCCACAAGGAGTGGGGAATGTGGCGAGGGACGTCAAGTTACCAAATTGTTGATATGCAGTCGGTTCAGAATAAGACAATCGACCGGCGGGCTGGCACTAAGGCAATTCACAATTTGCTGATCCGGAGTAAATGTGTTGTAAATTCTGTTGAGCCAAATGGTATACGATACGCTGCACAAATCGGCAATTAACTTTTAAACCGGAGGAGGGCGCCATCTGTAGTTTTTTGAAAGCTATACTCCGTGTCGCTGGGACTCAGCCTGCAGTCTAAAAGTTTCTAAGTTATGACGTACGAGTAATATGTCTTCAAACATCTCAAAATCGATCGTCCTTGTCTTCGCTGTTCTTCCGCGCGGTTTTTGAGGCGAAAGGGTAACAACGGGACTGGACCAAAAGGTTGGAACAGGGGCACTTAGATCGATCTCTATCTGTGATTTCGGCCTCATGCCTATTGTGTTCTCGTGCTCATATGCAATAAATCTCCGCCACTCTTCCGTTCTCAGGTCCTGCGCGGTCGCAATCAATTGCTGTCAACCCTACAATAAACTAGTGTCACATCTGCACCTTCAGGCTACAGGCCGACGAGAACAAGAGAAGCATAGTCGTGGCCATCCATTCTGCTTTAAACAACAAATTATAGGTGTTTACAATGGAGAACAATATCCGTCCCTCACAGACACCCCACGCTCTCTGACTGCATGTAACACAAATCACCGTATAACAAGAAGAACATGGGTGCCAAACGGTTTGAATCAACCAGGGCTATCAAACTGATGGTATGATGTAAGCCTATTTCACCCCAACCTTGCTTTCCTTGATTCGACCATGGTTCTTAAAAATGTCCATTTTGAAACAGTAGTATTGGTGGAAGGTAGTAGTGGTAATAGTAGGACGCAGAAGGAATCATTATTCGAACTACTGTCTTCGCCATCGGGGGTACTTTGCACAATATAACTGCCAGTAATTTCTCCGGTGGTCCTCAGGTGTTAATTAGTCCTGAAAGTGCCTGACCATATTTGGCGTATTATTACGTCTGTATCATAGACTCGTTATATTGGTCATTATATGACGCGATCATTTTCCTTCATAATATGATATGATAATTATATTCACATTTTACTCACCTATTTTAGACATACCTATAAGTCCCCAAGCCTCGCCAAATTTAGCATATTCACACATGCCCGC
>NW_023597054.1:19073135-19144885 GCF_011947565.3 Pollicipes pollicipes | reverse complement strand
TGAAAAGAGGGAAGGTGAAGTGACTGAAGTGTCCAGCTTTCACGCTCCGGCCCTAAATGTGCAAACTCGAACCTAGAAAACGCCTCGCAGTCACCCAAAGCGTGATATGAACGAAGGCCTAGCGTTTCACGTTCAAGGGAGTGCCACATGCGTCCGACAGCCGGATGTCGCACGCACCCCGGGTGGCCGGTTCAGCGGGACTCCGGGGCCGGCCGCCTCCCCGGTGGCCGTGTGGTGGCCAGGCAGCGATGTAGGACACGGCGTGCGGCACTTTTTACACCGTCGCGCCGCGACTGTCAATACAAGCACGTGCCAGATCGCATCTGGGCACCTCCGCGCGCGAACGGCAGGAGCTCAGACCCCGACCTCCGCCTTTCCACTATCAGCTGATCGGCCCTGACCGCACGCGCTGAAGACCACGATATAGGTTGCTGAGCATTACGCAGCCAGTGATGTCTAATCCATGCACGCTGGCAGCGGTGGAATTGGTTGAATTCATTTGGCGGCAGAATACGCGAAGTTTTGTGGCGAATAACTTCTATTCAACTAACGTGGACACATGCTGAATTCACACACACACACAAACAACACACGCACATGAACTCACACACACACAATATATATATATATATATATATATATATATATATATATATATATATATATATATATATAATATACATAGGTATATAAACATAACTAAATATAAATATATATCGCAGCTGGTTGGATGATATGGAAAGCTTCACTTATACGTGCCCGCAGGGATGATGATTTGATTGTAAACTGCGAAGTTAATCTTTTTGGGGATTGAACATGGATTTGTCATGGGCCTTGGTCTTGATCAGATTGCCGAAGGGTTGTTAGCTATTTGTATGCTTCAATATTGAGCTAAAATGTTTTTATGAACGGCTATTTCATCTGCATCCTTAGAGCACGTGGTCGTTTAAAAAAAAATGAACATGTAGTTCTCATCGCCCGACCCAAGGACGCGGGAACCAGGGGAGGGAGTAGTAGAGGGAGTAGTGGGAGCAGCTCGCTCCCCAACTTGGAAGGAGAGGGCAGCGCTCCCCAACTTGAAGGGCCTGTAGAGGGCCCATGCTTATATGTAAAGGACCGGCTCTGAACTGCAAAGGGACTATGCAAACCCGTAAAAGTTCATTCTGACCAATCGACAACTCATTTTGGCCTATGTAGGACCCATGCTAACCGAGGGAGGGTACTTCAAAATCTGTAGAGGGCCATTCTGACCTGTAATAGCCCAGCTGTTGATTGAGATGGCCCATTCCGGCCTGTAGAGATCCATTCTGAACTGCAGACGCCCATCGCTGACTGGAAGCCCATTCTGGCCTTTAAAAGATTCATTGTAGCCTTCAGCCGGCTCATTCTGGCATGTAGAGGGCCCATTATGATCAGTAGAGGGCTCGTTATGAACCGTACATGCCCCATTACTGACTGTGGAGGGATAATTTTGGCCTGTAGAGGACCCGTTCTAGCCTGTAAAGGGCTCATTCTGACCTGTGGAAGTCCTTTTACCGACTGAGGAGGGTCTATTCCGGCATCTATAGGGACCCATTGATGCTTGTAGAGGTCCCATTATGGACTGTGAAGTGCCCAATCTGATGTGTAGAGGGCATATCCTTGACTGTGGAGGACACATTCTGGCCTGCAGAGGGTTCGTTTAACCTGTAGAGGGTCCACTCTGGCTGAAAAAGAGCCCATTTTGCCCCAGCGAGGGCCTGCTCTGACACGGAGTGATCCATTCTGATCTATAGTGGACCTATTCTAAGATGTAAAGGGCCTTTTCTTATCCGTATGGGGCCGTTCTAGCCTGTAGGGAGCTCATTTTTTACTGTGAGGGCTCAATTTGAGTTTGTAGGGGGTCCGTTTACTTATCTCAGGGGCCTATTTTGGTCTTTTGGAGTTTGCCCCCCCCCCCCCTCCCCGACTTGAACATAGTCCTGCGCCCCTGACACGACCACAAAACTACTTATTCAATCAAGCGCCGTTGTGAAGGGGAGAAAGGTTGGTGCTTGATTACACTAGTTTATCGTTGTCAGTGTCTGTAAAGGTGTAGTCTTCCTCCTTCTGTGTTCTGTTGGAAGGGGGGATCAGCTCCAGTCTTTTTCAGCTCCAGTCTCCAGTCAACTTTAAAGAAAATCAGAAAATCCGGGGAGAAACCCGTTTTTGCACACTTTGGGGTAGTTTTAGTGATTTTTCGCGCCCATCCCACAATTCATTTGTTGCAAAACTTCGTTCCTAAGTAACTGTATTTATAAATCATTGCTTTTTCGTCCGATTCAACACCCAGCAGATGAAGAAATGGCGAACGACCCGTGAGTTAGGCTTAACATGAATCGGTACCAAATGTTATAAGTTTCGCGTTAATTTGAGAAAATGATGAACTAGTTCAAGAGCAGCATGCATATTTCATAACCGTGCTGCGTTCTGGTATCCATGAAGGCAAGCACACAGAGTGCATCGATGAAAATTATCCGAGGTATTCAAATGGCAAACGTCAAATAGCAAATGGCGTCAGACGAGAATTTCACAATGTCTACATTTAGCCTACACTAACTGTCAGGAGAGTGCATGGTGATAACAGATAACTAGCATTACTCGTAGTCACACGTGTACGCATCAGAAAAGATACCTTTGAAAAGAATGTTCATTAAACGTCATAGATGTTGTCGCTGCTGGCAGGTCCGAGGGTTTCATCCTTTGACAGTGCTTCCTAGCCACTTAAGTTCCTTTCCTGTAGCACATCTGCCGTTTTACTAAGTGCGCCCATTATCGCAAACTGCAACTGTTAAGCTGTCGGATATATTGATAATAATATCACACGTCTAATCTTGCAGATGCAAGCATTTTCGAGTAGCCGGAGGTTTATGAAACTGCACACAACAGGCCAAAACTGTATATTCTACGGTACATCTCAACAATCATGCTATGGGTTAGCTGGCATAAGAACACACAACATTTTTTCACTGAAATACCACGGGATGTGCCGGCGTTCAGAGTCAGAAGTTCTTACACCGAAGCCAATTAGCGAACTCGTGAGCAGTAGCCGTGTCAAGAAGCTCGTTACGAGACCCGCCCAGCTGATTATCGCTCTCATCGTTATAGGCCTGCAGCGGTGATTGATTTCAGTGATAACTTGGCGGCACCTTTCACGCCACCACACTAAAAAATAAAGGAGCTAAAAGTCTAGTGTGATTTGAGTAGCCGAGCCCCACCCTCATCCATCTCCATTTAAAGATGGCAAAATGCGAGTTTTTCACAGCAGCGCCCTAACAAGCAGCGCCGATTTCTTGTTGTACAACGCTGGAATAGGACAGCGTTGCCGCAGATCATGGACACATGAACTGGCATAGGACAGCGTTACCGCAGATCATGGACACGGAAACTAGCATAAGACAGCGTCATGGACACAGAAACTGGCATAGGACAGCGTTACCGCAGATCATGGACGCAGAAACTGGCATAGGACAGCGTCATGGACACAGAAACTGGCATAGGACAGCGTCATGGACACAAAAACTGGCATAGGACAGCGTTACCGCAGATCATGGACACAGAAACTGGCATAGGACAGCGTTACCGCAGATCATGGACACAGAAACTAGTATAGGAGAGCGTTGCCGCAGATCATGGACACAGAAACTGGCATAAGACAGCGTCATGGACACAGAAACTGGCATAGGACAGCGTTACCGCAGATCATGGACGCAGAAACTGGCATAGGACAGCGTCATGGACACAGAAACAGGCATAGGACAGCGTCATGGACACAAAAACTGGCATAGGACAGCGTTACCGCACATCATGGACGCAGAAACTGGCATAGGACAGCGTTGCCGCAGATCATGGACACAGAAACTGTTACCAGTATCAAAATGATATCGCGTACAAATGCACCATACTCTTCACGGAATGACAATAGATCGTTTCCTTCCTCTAACGGGGCAATGTGTCGAAACGTGCTTTTTAGTCGCCAGCATAATCGTGCTTATCCTGCCACTCGCTGGCCTTCGATCAAATACGGAATTATTAGGCACACTCACTTGGTGTGGAAGAACGCCCCATGCCAAACACATTGATGTCTTTTGGATGTCCTCTTCGTCCACGATCCGGACAACTAGTATTTACAAGTGGGTTTCGGTGTATTTAATCGGATCACGCCGCCTTGCCCAATCCTCAAGATCTTTCGTTTGCAGCTGGCATCGACATTTTTGTCACATTCAGCTCACACTTGCATAACAGGGGCGCCTGTGGAGCATCACTTGAGGTCATTTCGTGCTTCGAAATGCTACAGGACTTGCCATACATTTGACGGCTTGCAGAGCACGGCCAATTTCAGTCGGACGGGGCGTGCACACCAGGGCGAATCCGGCTCTCATAAGCTTCAGCGCTTTCGAACGGTGGTGTTTTTCAGGTTGGCCCCTCAGATGTAGGCGGCTAATCTAACCAGTAATCGTGAGGTAGTTGTAAGTCTTACTCTGCATCCATTGTCAAAGAAAGCTGTCATGTTTCTGGCTAAGCCGGGGCTGCAAGCATCATTTTTTGTCGGCTTTGCATAAAAATGCTGTGAAGGAGCACGCTCGACATAATATACAACTACTGCACTGATACGCATGCTACCAGGTATTGACATCTTGAAATATGTTGATGCAGTAAATGTTTTGGACATGATTGAAACTGTCCTTGCAAACTGGCTTGTTGCTCAACTGTGAAGCACAGCAGTAATGAACCTCTTCAGCCCGATTCACTCAAACGAACGGTAGAGCCCGCTCAGTGCATCAATCCAGAAAGGTTCTGATATGAGCAAGGGCCTCCACCATCTGCTTCGGGACATTCCCTCAAGAATGTCTATTGTTCTCATTCGCTTGCCGCCGCAAACAGAGCCTGGATGGAGGCAATAAATTTTCATTCAAAACGTTTTAACACCTTCGCTCAAACGAACGAAAGCCTAAGAGCGGTCAGTACGGACGGAATTGCTGCTGTAAAAGATTCGGCAGGCTGCTTTGATGTCATCCCTTTCATGGCTATCCTCGGGGGAAAGGGTAGTAGTTCTCTTTTATAGGAATCTTTCTGGCTTGGCGGCCCGTCATCATTGTTTCGTCCACGCCGTCGTTCATTGTCGTTCCATCATTGGATACGCGATGACACTCATTTATATCTGTAATTGCTCTGACAATGCCGAACAGCCACACAGTTAATTACTAACGACGAGACGGATTCAACCCATTTCAATTCATCCACAATGCCAGCCAGCGTTTTATTACGTAATTGATCCGAAAAGTAATTGTAGCAATCATTGGCTTCCTGTCGATTACACACAGTCGGACATGTAACTCAGGGCTTAGGTGCGATTCGGTCAAGCGAGGCCATGCGTAAGCTGATTCGTTATTCGGACCGACCACATTGATCCGCCGGCGTTCGGAACACGAAATACAACAAACTGATGTGATGAATTCACAGTTGGTTATCCTTCCCACGTTGCCCCATTTCATGCATGGTGGATAAACGGCTCTGAAAAGTAACAAAAGTGGGAAAGCATGGCTGCAACCACAAACTTACCTCTCTGAATCCATGAAATGCATGAGAACCCGATGTCACTAGCCATGTTCCCTGTCATGGTGAAATTATTGATGAAATCCCCAGCTCTTTGTCTTGTCTTGGACATATTTTCGAATGTACATTGCATGCTATGTATTGTTAGCCATACACGAGTTACAGATCAAGTTTGCAAGATGGGATAAAAGTCATGAGAACGAAGAAATGTTGACCGATATACTTATCAACTCTGGCCTGAAAAGTTCCGCCGACAATTTTTCTGCCTTCATGTACGTAGACCTCCCTCGAGGTTTAACTGGTTAGAGCGTCTGCCTCACGGCTCACCCGTGACGGGGTGGGTGGGTTCAAGCCGTTTCGGCGCCGGATATTTGCCCCCAACTGCGACGGCCTGCGGCCCGTGTCCGCGGCCGCTCAAGGTCAGGTAGAGTCTGGGGGTGGGAGTGGACTGCGGTGAGTGTTGCGGCAAATTGCACTTTTGACACGGAATTCTGTCGGTCAGCCAGTATTCAGAGGTCATGGTTCGCATAACAAGAAGTGCTAAGCGTGGTCTCTGATCCAGCCACTGCGTCTGTTAAGATGTAACATCTCAAATACTTCAGAGTCCTGTCCAAAGCTTCAATGTAGTTCACGTGGGAGACTCCTCAAGGTTGCCTCGCCCCCCCCCCCCCCCCCCCCTCCCCATTCACGACGATCGGGGCTCGGCCGCCTGGTGGAGTCTGCAGAGTTTGTGCCATGGCAACTACCAAGGTTATGCATGGTGGAGGTAATGGTTTCCCACGCTAAGTCAGACCCACCGTCAGGCAGGTGCCGAAATATCCTATAAATGACAGGCAGTGAGAGGTCCGCAAAGTCTCTTCGTGCCCAAGCACCCTCTAGAATCCATAGGTAACAAACTTCGTAGATACTGTGTGTGCGAAAATGTGGTGAAAGGATGCAGGTGTGCTCCTTGATTTTCAATATGGTTACGAAGATTGTGTGTGCGGAGCAATACCCAAATAGTTTGACCAGTAGTAGGCCGTCGAGTCGAGCACTCTAGTCCAGCATTCGGGAACTAATTTTTTCCATAAAGCCAGCTCTAATTAGGCCAGGAACAGTGCGTTAGGATGCGATCAGCCACCTCGTAAAATTGTCGTTAGATTCTCAGCCGTGGCCACTGTGCCGTCCGCCCCAGCGTGTCCCCGCCGACCCGCCGCTCTGCGCATGCGCACGACGCGCCCGCCGGCGCCAGAGGCTCCCGCGACCGGTCCCGGCGAAAATAAATCATTGTCAGATCTATAAAACAGATTCTGGAGTCACAACACAACAGTAATTACTCTAATGGATGCGATAGATTAAATTTATGATCACAGCGACCGAAAACAAGTATGCAGCCGGAATCGTCCGGCCGGCCGGCCGGTGCGCGCGCGCTATCGGCCGCGCTTTGACGGCGGGCCGACGGCCGGTGCGGGCGCGCCGTCATCTTCCGACGCGCTCTCCGACCGGCGCGCCGACCGGCGGATGCCGCGCTTAATGGCACCGGTAATTGGCGCGCGACTGTTTGAGCGCGACGCGACTGTTACGAGAGCCGCCGGCGAGCGCGCGCGACGCCGGGCCGGGCGGAAGCGGTCGCGGAGAAAGCCGGCGTCGGGCCGCTGTACGTGGGCTTGCGCTCCGCTTTTTTGTGGCCGTGTGCGGTGTAGGCTTCGAGGGTGGACCTCTGCCGGTGGCTATGGAACCGGTTGAATTCAGAATGGGGCTATATGTGTCGTGTTCACTCCTTGGAACGCCAAGGACGTGAGCCGAGGCTTGGTCGAGGACTGAGCAGCGCCAAAAACTGTTGCCTAAGAGCCGCGCGTACGTGAGGCCCGGGCAAAAGCCGCACGGCTTTGTTGATTTAACCCCATCGGAAAAGTTCACAAGAAGGATCATTAAGCGAAGCATTGACATTGGCATTTTACGCATCACAGGTAAGAATAATGCCGCAATTCATTCTGTAACATACAACAGTTGTGAAATCTGAGTGAGCGCATCAGACCACCGAAGACCTGGACGTCAGGCTATAGGAAGTCACGGCATTAAGTGTGGAATCTGATCTATCGTGACGAAACTATTGGAGCCCAGTCCCGAAAAACAAAAAGTCACTCTACATTCTTCATTAACTCCACACACTTCTCCACGTTTCTCGTGTGCTGCATGAGGGCCGGTTTGAGCCTCTCTCTTCAAGTGCACGAGCGCGCGGTGCACGGCCGCCTGCAGCGCCTCCGTCCTCGATAACTGCCGACCTCGCAGTGGCTCTTCAGCCTTGGGAATAGGACGGCTTTGGCAGCGGTCAGGCCGAGCGAGTAGGGTCGAATGTTCGATGTTTCATCTGTCCAGATTGGCCTCAGTCTGCTGTTAGGCGTGCGGCGTTGCGTTGACCCTATCTCGCTGCTTTGCTGAAGGAACTACGCGACATTTTCTCTAACGGCGTGATGAAGCGGTACCAGTGGATGGTGTGATTTTTCTGTGGGTGGTCCGCGGCAATGATGTTCTGTATGTTGAGGAAAACTGGGCTCCAGCCTGTCGCACGTGGGCTTGTGGCGCTCACTATACGCGAGGGTTTACAAGCCTGATCCAGATTTCATCAGCCTGCTGTTCAAAGTCAAGCACAATTCCCTTCTTTCGGCAGCTGTGAAGTCTTCTTCCCTTGTTAAGCGGTGAGATCACGGGACGCCGCTACCAACAATTCCCTTCTTTCGGCAGCTGTGAAGTCTTCTTCCCTTGCTAAGCGGTGAGATCACGGGACGCCGCTACCAACAATTCCCTTCTTTCGGTAGCTGTGAAGTCTTCTTCCCTTGCTAAGCGGTGAGATCACGGGACGCCGCTACCAACATGGAACCTTTCCGCATCCCAGATCTTGGACAATTCCCCGGACTATCTCATAGCTTGACCGCACGGCATACGCGATAGCTTGACTGATAAACCTGAACTAAAATCCTTCAGGGTGGCCTTGTGTACCGGCTCGGCTACGGATCACGTGCGCGAGTACCTGGGGACCCCATGTACGGCCTGTCACCACTTCGGCTATCAAGCAAAGGCGTAGTTTCGCTAAATGAGTTTGGTCGCCGAGCAGCAAAAAACAATAAAAGCTCATCCGTAAAATACGCAAACAAACGAGCACACGTCATGTGTATCAAACCTCGCCCCTTTTCAGCACGCCTACTGACGGGGAATCGATGCAAACCCTCGTGCTGTTCCCAAACTAAAAACGATGGCACTTGGCGGATAACATCAATGGATTGGTTTCAACGGGTCCTAGTTTATGCTGGTAGATCAAAACTTTACTACATTATGCCAGATCAAAGGCCAGTTCCCTGAAAAATCACATTTTTCAGTTTGACATGCCCTTAGTTATGAATTGGTGGATGTTGGTCCGTTGGCGGTTGCTCCCCCGCCGCCCGCGCCGGCCGTAAATCGCCGTGCAGTCTTCCTAAAAAGTCGTTACCGACAGCAAAACAAAAAACAAACAAAAAAACAGGAAGGCTGAAGACACGCATTTGGTGTGAAAACGCGAGCAGGAATTCCCCATAGACGAATTACAATCTGGGCAATTGCACGACATGCCGGAGATACATCCTCAGAAAAGCTTAGAGTGGGGTTCGTATCGACCCGCTATCAGGGCGAGTGATTTCACGATTACAGCTGCACGTTCCACTTTTTCGCAGGCGTACATCGATGGATTGTGGATGGAACAAATGGTGCTCTTGAAGGCTGTTAGGTGCACGAAGATGTTCTGAGCTCGTTGGCGAGAACCCATATTTTTGGACCTTGTTTTTTGGGCCTTGCCATTGGATGAATCATGTCAGTAATCTGACAGAACTGGTATCTCTAAATAAGTGTCAGGTATATTTCGTCAAATTTTTGTCGTCCGGAGTGCCCTGGGAAAATTTCCAAATGGCATTGAAGTGTTCGCCATGGACACCCTGTTTGGGGCTTTTTGTCATTCATATTGCCTTTTCTTCATACATGTGAAGAAAATTTTTGCCTTGTGTTATTTTGTCTCCAACACAATGTGCGCCACCAAGTAGCGTCCAACCAGTCTGTTCTGGCCTCAGGCTGGTTCTGCATAGGCTACTGACGTGTTAAGCCATCTTGTCTTTTCCATAGTTTTTGTCTCTATTTTTACTATCTCTGCTATGATGTAACACTGAAATATAATGAGAAAAAGTTTAGTTTTGATATGAATTCTTTATCGCACACGAAAAACCGATGCACACTCACGCATGGTCTAATGCATCAGCTAACCCTAGGTTGATTTGATTTCGCTTTGTGCAAACACCATTCTGTTGGAATGGGAAAAGTCTTTAGTTATGCATGCTACCAAGAGCCCCTCCGATTTTAGTTGGAAGCATTTTGGAAATGCCCACAATTGCTTCATGAATGCCTCATGGAACTGTCTCACAAGGAATGCTCAAACACTCCCTTAAACCTTAAGCCCCACAAGGCAGTTCGTAATTTTGTCTTTACAGATTCGGTCACGTGCATGGTCACCAGTTCTGCCTTCCAACATGAAATGGAGGGTAGCGTTGTGAGCATAGGCAGAAAAGAGGATGTGTTCCTTAAGGCATGTGTAGTCTTAGGCTAGGTCACCTCTGGTCACCACTACGGTGACATCACCACATGCTCTGATTCCCCGACACCTTTCTACCCCCAAGACGTGTAGCTTCCTAGGTCAGCCTAGGCTTAGCCTAGTCCGAGCCCCGTGAGAAGTGGGGAACATGGAACAACTGTCGTCTCTGAGAATTATTATTTTTTGCGCATTAGTTACTAGTTTGTCGTAGAAAAGTATCCACTGGAGGTGTTCAGTTGCTTTTAAAACTTGTTTGCAGTGAGCACGTAATATGTCTCCGTTACACAACATTTCCGATGCAGGCCGATTTTTGTGGGACGAAAGAAAGGCCCCAGCTTTTGCAAAAAGCGGTGCTATGAAATCGCCTGGAAGGAGGCAGCTCCAAACATCAAAGGGTCACAATTTCTTACTCGTGGCGGTGTGCCTAAACGTATCAAACGGAATTTGAACTCGCGTCATGTTTAGCGATATGATACTTCTTGCAACGTGCGACTGAAAATTGTCTCTCAATTCAGAAGCCTTTAATTTACTTACATCTGCGCACTTCCGTCTCACTTAAAAGGTCATTAAGTGGCACTCAACTATGAGCTGATGACGGGGCCAGTGTACGACCTGGTCGTAACGTTGTCTAGCGGTGCAAATTCTTGCTTTAGTAAGCTCTCCAGCGAACGATGTTTTCCTCTGACTGGCAAGTGACTATTGAATTCAACATAGGCTACGACAAAAGTTGAAGTTGACTCTAGCTTTCCGCGTGATGTTTTCTAGCGTTGTTGAATTCAATCATTTTTTGACCTGACGGTATCGCTTTTTACAAGTAACTGGTATATTTCCTTCAAGAGGTCATCATTGGTCAGGGGCGTGAGTTGACTTGGTAAAAACTTTTGGTAAGAGGATTCAGAAATTCCGTTCTCAATTCGAATTCTAAACACATTTGACACGCTTCACGTCCCATGGTGTTTATTTACATATTCCGCGTACCGTCTTGTGTAAACGAAGACAACCGCGCTTTTGCTTAACCATTCGCACCCCGCCGATCAACGGGAGCAAACAAGGCACGAGGCTTCAAAGGCGCGCCTGAAATGAGGCATCAAGGATCAACCAAGATTTCGTCGAGAGAAAATCAACCAAGATTTCGTTAAGTAAGGTGGAATCCATTCCTTACGCTAAATTTGAGGCAATCGGTATCTGATTTTAAGCAAGCGAAATAACTGACGCACTGGCTGAAACATAGCATTTATAACGAGTTACATTTATTATTCTGACATCGTTCACTTTGGCGAAGACAGAACCATTACACACTTGTTTAAGTCTTGTTATGACAATGGCCGTGCACAGATGTATGCATGCCACAGAGCGCGTTTATCGCGAGCTGTTTCGACAGGAATCAACTCTATCCGAATCCATTCCGACACTGGGCGATATGCAATACCTAACTGAGCTGAAATCGGAGCCGACTCGAAATTACCTGTGCCACTTGGAGCCAGAATCAGAATCTAGATCAGTCCTGTAAACTGTAAGTAATCGTCGAATTTGATTAAAAAGAAGTGGAATGAAACGCAAGTGAGCCATTGCCTTTTTTGTTTCGGTAGCAAGCATCGCAATGCAAGGTATCGAAGTGAATGCGCGGTGTTGCTAAGAGAACACTGTCGGTGTTGTAACGGCCCAGGAGTTCCAGGAAATACGCTAGCAAATCGCCGATTCGCGTGTGAATCGAGATATGGTCACAATACTCCACGACTATAAGGCATGCTTTATATATCATATGTACATTCTGCAGTTTGCAGTGGTGTGCATGAGGTCATAAACAAGCGCATGCCTGCCGCTGCCCACGTAAGGCAGAAACAAAACTCTTACAAACTCCTTTCAGAGTTCATTGGCAGACGTCGATCTGGTTTTATGCGTTTTGTGCCTTGGTATTTTTTTAACGAACTGGGAAAAGTGCTGTGGACTCTGAAGGTCTAATAGAGCCGTATTATGTGCCTCATAAAAAGTGGACTTGAACGTCAAAATGGTGCTCAATCAGTGCTCCCAACGCAGACAGTTTGAAGAATAGTAGTGACACAGGCCACAGTTGATTTATCCTGTAAGTTGATTGACAAATTTCCTGTCGACCGCTGCAAAACTGTGGATCTCTGGTAAGTGATTAATTGCGCTGATTGAACACTACGATATAAAACAAATCGAACAAGAAACGCCGCATGAGAACTCATTTCCTTAACAATCATAAGGAATCTATCATTTCGTTAACAATCGTAAGCAAATTACAGTCGCATAGTTCACAGTTTCGCACGAGTTCGTAATAAGCGTACCTTGCCACGTGAACTCAGTCACCACCCAAGTGGTCTAAACTGTCAACTAAATTTGTCTCAGCCTATTTGCCAAACATTGCCAGGGGCCTTGTTTTCATACACAGCTACGTTACAGACGCTTGTGGAAACATTTCCAGCTGCGTCAAGGATATTCAATGTTTCAGTAGAGAATCCAACCCATGCGCGTCAGTACATCGAGCCTGCTGCGTCTGCGACTTGCTGCCAGAACAGTGTTGAGTACCACCAGAATGGCAATGCTCTGCCCAATTAACGCAAGTACATTATGTGCACTACATGTTTTTTTCAGTTCACGATCGCAAACGTTGTCCATTCGAATTGGGGCGAGACACCTAATCACTGGCGCTCCTTACCCAATGCTCACAAGAAGGAAATCGACCGTCTTAAGGGCAGGTGGATTTCTTGGGAGATAATTCGCATCGATTAGGGACAGAGAGCTGACCACACGAACACAGCCATGCTAAATCATCGAGATGGATCACGCACGCATATTATGCGCGTGTGAGCATTTCTATGATGTCTTTAGCTGGCAATGCCGCCACCTACTACTTAAAAAAGGGGCATTTGTACTTAAGATAAGCAGTGCCCGCCATCTAATTAATTCGAAATCACCTCACATATTCATCTTTGACAATGACAGGTGAACATCATTGCTTTTGAGGGCCTTTCAGTTCCGTATTAAATGCCTGCATTTATTCTACCATGCTGACATCTTTTTTCCTAGTCTGAATGCAGCCACGTTTCCTTTTATTTTATTAGGAGTTAATTTGGGACGTATGTTCATCAGCGATGATGACAAACAATGCCGATTATAATTCACTGAAATCGGCATTTGGTGACTTTTTCGAAGAACAAATCGATAAAATCCTATGGCAACATTATATTAGCAGTTTTCAAAATAGATCAATGTATAGACAAAAATATTTAAAGGTTTTCAAATGTTCGCCATGAAGTGTTCGTATAAACTATACACTCTGACAAGGGAAATATTGTTTTTATGCAATTCCATTAACTCGCAACAGACAAACCATCCGTATACAGCCACGAATAAGTTTGCTATATCAAACGTGGTCCCTCATAGACATTTCTTCAGCCCATTCCTTTAGTTCACCCAAAATCTGGGAAAATACTCAGCCTGGCTATCAGCCATGTGCATCAGTCGGAAGCGTAGAACCCGTGCGGCCCCATTATTGTTTACATCGGTGCTGTTTGTAGCAAGGAGGAACTTTGAGGATCATCTCATTCGAGATCATTCATCTTGGATCATGTTAAGGTACGTAAGCCCTGTAAGCTCTGTAAGTGCTGTGGACAAGCTCTGTAAGAACTGTAAGTACACTCTGTAAATACTAAAAGCAAGCTCTGTAAATACTGTAAGTAAGCTCTGTAAATACGGTACACCTATGAATAGGGACGCTACAAGAATATAGGAGTTTATTTTGTCACGTCGGCGTCAGGTGTGTAACCGAATGCCTTTAATAAGTTTGAAAAAGTTTTTGTTAGAAGATATTCTTTTTGCCGCGCACCAAGCTTATCATCCAGTTTTAATATCCTTTTGCTCACCCTTCCCCCCCCCCCCCCTCCCGCCCAATCCTGCATTCCGACGTTCCGTCTTTGTCCCCTATTAGCGCTCCGTGGCAACAGTTCAAAGTTGGCGTATGGTCATAGTAAATCAGTTGTTACTGCCACAAGACACGTTATGTAACAAAACGATGACGGTTAATGACAGGTTCTATTTGCCTTTCGCTGCATTTCCCTGTCGTAACACCCAACAAATGAATAAAGCCAGCGTAAAGCGCTGGTCATAGGGTTGTCGCAAACATAAGGGTAACTGATGAGTTATGTCAATATTTAGGTCACTTTTGAGATGTAACCGTCACGTGAGGAGCTTCATGCTGCTAGAAATCAATGCTCTCTAGCACGTGTTCCAATCGACGGCATATAAACTGTGTGGAGGAGCGCGTGTAACGTCCGCCCCACGTGTGCTGCTCTCTCCTTGCCGCAGCCCGAACGCTCGCTAAAACATGCAGTATCGTCTGCCGCCGCTATTTCCTTGGCGCATTCCGGCGAGTAAAACATCAAAGGACGTATTCTTAATTCACAGACAAAAGCATTTATAGTGCATAAGGCTGAACCATAAATTTTTCCCAGAACGGCACCTGGTGATGAACACTTTTCCACGCCATTACACAGCGTATGCATACGACTTGAAGGCAAACAGTTCAAATCCCGTCCCTGACCCCCGACACGTGGGCTCTGACGTCACGTGCGCCCTGTCGCCTAGCGCTCACAGTCACTCGTTAACATTCCGCCGCGAAACGGGCAATTAATCATGCAAATGGCTATGCGCCAGCGTTTCCGGCACGGCCCGGTCGGAGTAGCGGGAATCTCGTGCAGCTAACACCTGTCATTGCCACGCATCGGCTCAAACGCAGGCTTGACATGGCGTAGACACGCGTCGGGTGTGGTTTGGACACCGGACACGCAGAGGAGGACATGCCTCGGGCAGTGTCGGACACGGTCTATGGCAGTCACTACACGTCGTCCTCGCAACCGCTATTTTCGCTTTTCTCACGATTAAGCCGTTTTTTAAATTACGCTATTTACTGAGTGCAGTACCTTTTCATACCGGGACGCACACAGGATTGGCCATGACGGGCCTGGAGCTCGGTGCATGCGTGTTGTGCCGTTTTTCAACTTTCTGTCGGGAGTCATCTTTGGTGAAACACAAAACATCCGGGCATAAGTGAGTGGAGCCCCTCCCTTGGTTGTGCTCCTGGTTTCAAGTAACCACATGCTTATCATTTTTTTATAAAATGACAACGTGGCGCACGTCGTCACGCACCCTTTGTGGAGCTAGCCACTGCAGCGCTCAAGGGCCATGACTCTACAGGATTCGAACCGAAGACCCCACGCGTTGAAGCCGAAGATGCCAACCGCTTAGCCATTACGTCATGAATGTCAAGCGCGTAGGGAATTATATGAGAATGTTTGATGCGACCAAAATACTGCACAACTGTACAATGGTAAGCAATTGCTAATCTCGATGGGGAATGCTTTCCGTTCGTTGAACTTATTGAGTTCGATTCATCCGGGGCATTTCCTCCTCTGCTTACTGAGCGACTTCTTGTCATTCAAAGAATACGTAAAAGATCCAAAGAAATTATCAGAAAGATTCTGGCAGAGTGATGCTAATTACCAGCATTATGTATTTCGCAATGATAAGCTTCGACAGAACCAGGTTAACCACGCACATTTTTCTAGCGCATTCAAGTTATGTCTTCCCAGCGGGCATAACAACACATGCATAAGATGGCCCGGGTAGCTAAAGAGACAGAGATCAACAGACCAAAAGGAATACCAATAATAAACAAGATAGGGGAAATAGCGGACGAATGAGAATAAAGAAACAACAGAAACAAGCGAAGTAAAAGAGAGAGAGAGAGAGAGTAGAGAGAGCGAGAGAGAGAGAGAGAGAGAGAGAGAGAGAGAGAGAGAGGAGAGAGAGAGAGAGGCGAGAGAGAGAGAGAGAGAGAGGAGAGAGAGAGAGGAAGAGAGAGAGACGGGGGGGGTGAGAAAGGGAGGTGGACAGAGGGAAGGTGGTAAAGAAATGTATAAATATATAGACATTAGTAGAGAAACACGGAGGGACGTACTTCAGACGTTCAAGCTTCGAACTGAGTTTAAGTCTTACAGGAGCCGTTTTCATGACATATTCGAGTTCTTAATATTGTCATATTGGGTGTCACGGTTGAACGTCTTTGCTGATACCAATTTTCTGCTGTCACGTTATGGGGTGAGCCATGTTTTCTGGACTAAGAAAACACAGAGAGATAGGGACTGAGCAAAAACTCAGCTCTATCTGTTATTTCTGAAAATAGCTGTATAGGTCACTGGGCTCCCAGGCTAGTTCAAGGTCGGCCGGTCTCCTACTGCAGTGTCTGTTGAGAAGCTGCTCATCACGGCAAAACACGAACTACCTCGCTCTTTGTGGGGCTGACGGATACATGACAGAAGTCACGCTCATTCGTTAAGATAGGCACCTGGCAAGTTGACAAGGTTTCATATCAACGGCCAACAGCTCTCTTGTGATTGTTTTTAAAGCACCTTCACTTTGCAATGATCATATATTGTGAAAGTTTACATAAGTTGTAAGATTCATTATAATTCGGAGAACAACTTGCGAATTTAATTGGTGTCATGAATGAAGACAAGCTGGAGGTAAAAATTACGTTTAAGTATAAAGGTAACACAACTGAATATTTACCTGCCATCTCAGTACGGTAAGTGCCAATGTGTCAGGCAACCAATTTCGTTACCAGCCACATGGTTCACTTTAAATCGAAAAAACTGCCAACGTGAAAGAAATATTTGGTGAAATCAGCTCAACTGCATCATACACTAGCCATCATCAGCCTAACCGAACACCCTTGGCGTGATCACAAAGATGACCTGCCCAAAGGCGATCCAACGTGATCACACGCATGCGAGCACCCTACACATTGGTGCAGCAGCGAGTGACAGATGCCTCCGTCCCCAGCAAGCTCGCCGCGATTTGTCTCGTGCCCCTGATGCCTGCTATCGCTGCCAAAGCCCACCACGAACCCCGCGATGCCCAGCAGCCTCCACATGCATCGCGAAACTAATTTCTCAATGTCGCGTCAACTTAGCGTAATACGCCCGCGGCTGCATGGCATCGGACGGCAGCTGCCATCGGAGCCATCGCGTCGTGACTCGCGCCGCGCGTCCGACGGCGTCGCGGATGCGAGGCTGCATATCGGCACGTGCACGTGACCCCATCTGCAGCTGGCGGTGGCGGGCTGCAGCCGATTCTGTGCGCCGATAACACGGCCGTGATGTAAGCGGTGTTGGATGCCGGCGGCGCCCTGCGGCCCGCCGCGCCGGGCGGACCGGCGCTGTCGCGGTGCGGTGGAGCCGTGTCGGACGAACATCAGCGCCTATCAACGTCGGATGCACATCAATGGAGGTGGTTTGTGGGCATGTAAATGCTTGGTCTCGGCCTCATGAGTCCTCTGGAATGGAGCGGTGGCCCAGGCAGCCGGCTTTTCAGGACAAGGGTCTTCCTGCGGCTGTATGACCGGGTTGTAACCGCCGAGCGTCGGGTCGTGCTCCCAAATTTGTCACAGTGGGACTTGTTCTGCCTTCACAAGCACGCTGTAAGACCTTGCCCAACACGTCTACCCACCTTTCAACATTTGGCAACGGACCTTATAATAGGGTTGCTTGCCCATGGTTAGGATCCTGCGGTCTCTGGGACGTTCATGCACCTATGCCTTCTGGCTCACTGAACCTTGTGGGTGCTCGATTGATCCTGGTTGTTGGCCGCAGACGTAATGAACTCTGACTGTGTTACTCTGACGTCATTGCTCCGGAAACTCAAGGTCCTGTTCGTCAATTAATGAAGCCCAGTTAATAACCCAATTCATAAGCCAGGATTTGGGAATCTTTCCCAAACGCCAAAAGCCCTATGACCTTCCTGGTCCTTCTCTGTAACTGACACACTGTCATCACTTCCGAAAACCCCACCCTGTAGACCTGAAAGCTCTTTGATATGCCTCAGCAGGCCACGAGTATATTCAAGGAGGTCACGGTGCCCTCTTGATTATGTCAACTTTTGACCGACTCCAGGGGCCATTCCGGGGCTTGTGAAGCCCGCTGTAACGTCTAAAACAGTCCTTATTTACTTTCGTTATTTGTTTGAAGGTCAAAGCGAAGTGTTCTCACACGGCATTGCCTTCTGGGTTCCAGCTCCGAGCCTGCCCCGAGAGAGGGGAACAGAAGAAGCACCAGCCACGAGCGCGTAACACCGTCACAAGACGCGACAAGCGCCGCGACGTCCACAGGCAGTCCAGGAGGTCGGTTCCCCCCTCCTTGAGAGTGCCTCACAGTCTCACTTTTGAAGTATTCTCAACGATAAATCGCTCGCTCGACTGTTGTGATGCAGAGTGAGCAGTTCACACGCCAGAGTGCACGAACCCCGCTGCATTTTGATAGCCAGTGCACATACAGTGCGTGACTGCATCGCTTTAAGAACGCTTTAACAGGTACAGGCATGCAGATTATTTCCAAAGATGGAGGTCAATTTAATAATCGTTTGAGATAAAGCCATGCATTTGTGATGCCATTAGGTTGAATAGCTTGATGTCACTTGCGCTTTCAAAACAAAAACGTCCATTCGACCTGTTGTTGAGGTCTGCGGAAAGGGCGGCACAACACCAGCCAAGAAACCATTGGGGTTCAACCTCTTTCAATTACCCAGGATTCGGTTTGACTCCAATAAGTCGCTTTAAGCCTAACCCTTGACCTTCGAGTGCATACACCCATCTGATTTTGAGCATGTCTTTTCGATCAACAGCAGGCTACAACTGGCAATAGCCATATTCGAGCCGTTCAAGACAGCTCGATATTGCACCGCTCATGTTGAGCACCCGCGACGAAATTGCAGGTCGCTCACAGGCTATCGACGTTGCCACAATATCCGATCATATATCAGGTACCTACTGGGCAACAGGTCTCCATTGGTCTCAGGCTCCGGGACAGGCCTAGAATGCGAAACCCTGGCCGCCGGTCAAATGTGCTAGGCGTCCACCCCAAATACAATGCACCAAATCCCAGTTTCCTCGTCCAAGGTGGCAGGTCCCAGATCCGCAGTCCACCGCGCCAGACTGCCAGTCCGAAGCCCCCGGCCCCACCTCTGAGCCCCAGGCGCCATCCAGCAGCGCTGCGGGCGCCACCGAGCACGTGGGCCGCACGGCGAGCCGCCGTCCGCGCGGCTGACACTCCGCCGGGCCGTAAAAGCCGAGCCGGCGGCGCCCTCACCTGCGGGGCGCCGCTGCGGTCGCCCGTCCGCCGCCGTCGGCGCTGGACACCCACCGCGCACCACTGCCACCGGCCGGCACTGCCGCCGTCACCACCCGCCGCCGCGCCGGTACGTCACGCGCGCGCCGCCGCCGCCGCCGCCGCGCGCTCTGTCAACAGCCGTGCGCGGCCGGTACGGGGGCGCGGCGTGGCGGCCGGTGACGCGTCCGGCCGGGACCGGGTTAGACGGGCGGTCGGCGCGCGCGCCGCCGCCGCGCCCGCGGCGACGCTCGCTGACTGGCATCTGTCTGGGACGTCGGCGGCCAGTGTCGCGTTTTTAGAAGAATTCGACCCTCATTCCGCGACGCGGGCCGCATAGCAATGAGCGCGAGCGGCGCGGATTAAACGGAGACTATCGACAGCTGGGTCGGCTCGCGGCCGGGTTACGCCGCGCCGGCCGCCGCCCGTGGCCGCTCACCCGTCACGCCGCCACCACGTCACGACGTCACGCCGACCTGGGGTCGCCGTGACGCGCAGGGAGGGACCACCGCGCATGAGTTGTGCGCATGGAATTCTCGTTGAGGCGGCCGTTGGTAATGTGCGAGGCCGATTGGCAGGTGCGGGGCTTACCGACATCTGCCGCCGATGTGGTGTTGAGAACGCATGTCCTGCGCGTCTCCAATGGCCACCGCATTACATGTGAGAACTATCGTGCAGGTTATCCGAACGATAAAAATGCGTCATCGAAAAGTATGCGGGCTGGCCGTGGCTCTACGACGATGCGGCGTTACTTTGACCGTTATTCCCCGAACACCGCGTAAAAGTGTGCTTTTTCGGCATAGCCTCGGTGCAGGAAGCCGATGTTCGGCAATCTGGTGGCCTTGGACCAGTGCGATATAATTGGCTGGACGGGCTGACTAAGTGGACTGGACACGCTCAGCGCCGCCGTCTGACAGATACGCCTTTTTATCTTTCTTGCGGACAGAACGTGATTTTTTCAGCCCTGTCACTCCACCTAGCTATGCTAATAAGTCAGCGATTTCCACCCGCGTCATGGAGCCAATTATCAACAAGCGACACTGCACACCGGCGGCGGAGTAAAATTTCGCCCGGGCGAATTTCGGCGACAGGGTAAAACCATAAATCAGACCGTGCAAATGGGCTTCTGCTACCGGAGTTACACCTTGAAATAGCTATCGGCCGATCTGGGAACTGGTTCCAGCACTTGTCGATGCCGGCCTACGGCCGAATAGTGTCGTATTTTTGCTGTGGCGCGGCTCCGATGCAGGCGGCGGGACAGGTGCCTGCGCGAGCGCCTCGACGAAGCTGCATCTAATCCCGTGCTTAGCGCGGCTGACAGTACCGTCGCTCAACACCAGCCGCGCAGCGACTTCGATTGGAGCGCCGCGGATTCCTGAACCGGTTGTTTCAAATAATCGCATTAGCATTTGCCGGCCCAACGCCTGCGCGGAAGTCCGATTAGCGGGGCCGATTACACGCCGGCCGCCCGCGGTCTCCGCGCGACGGAGAGGGTGCGCGATGCTTGTCGGGCGTGGGGCTCCGCTCTCTTGTGTTGTCAATGCCGCCGACTGACCGAAGTAGCGGGTCCCGCGAGAAGCGGGGTCCGGCCACGGCAGGCTTATTATGGCGGTCACATTTCCGCTTGCTCGGCTCTCATAAGAATGTTTCTCAGTCGCCTGCGTCCGTCGGACCACCTCAGGCCCTCGGCGCGGACAACAGGCCGCCGACGGCCGCGCCGACCGAGGAAACTATAAAACATTCATAAGCGCCAGATGCAAGCGATAGCCGGCCGGCCGCCTCTCTGTCAGCCGACCCCGACTGGCGGCACGCTGCCCGCAGCGTGACGGCGCGCGCCGCGCGACCTGCACGCGCCGGCCGATGACAAATCGGCCGCGAAATGCTGCGCCAACGCGATTTACGGAGCGGGTGGTCAGCCTGGAAGGGTGCCGATCACGGATCTCGGCGCGGCCGGGCGCAGAGGGGCGACAGGAGCGGCCGCACCCGCTCGCCGTTGTCCTTCAGCGCCGGTTATGAATGCTGAGCGAATCTCTCGTCCGGATGCCAGGGACTGCGGTACATGCTCCAGCGTTGCCGCCTCTCTTAACGCTATAAATCATCTGTCAGCGGCTCCTCGGAGCGGCAGAGTTGGCATTCCTGGCGGCGACGGGCCGGGCCGGCGGCGGACGGGTTTGCGGACGCGCGCCGGCGCCGCCGCCGACGCCACGCACCGGGAGCAACGAGTAACGAGCGCGGCAAATATTTACGCTATTTCGATGTTGAGATAGTGCCGCCCGCGCCGCCGCCCGTCTAATTGGTTTCAATGACACCTGGCGGCGGCCCGGTGGCCGCTACTGTGCCACCGGCGGCCGCTGGTAGCCGACAGTGGCAGGCCGATTTTTCCAACAACCGGATCCGGTGGAGGCATTATCTTGTTCACAATGTAATGACCTTGTCGTAGCCGGGCTAATCCGAGCGGTCGACGGCACATTTCCAGACGGGCGCCCGATTAATCCGCGCTTGCCACCGCCAAACCGTCGCGTCGGCTGCAGTCGGCCGCCGGCCGATCATTACGGCTGCGCGGTGGCCTGCCGTTTTTACAATTAGCCGGCGTTCCTGGCGCTGGCTGGCGGTGCTGCCGCCGGTCGGGCGGCGCGGCGGCGCGGCGGCGGCATGCCCGGCTCTTATCGGAGATCTCTGACGGTCACCGAGATCTCTCATGTCACCCGCCGTGTACACCTGGCCGGCAGGGCAGGGGCGGCGCCAGCGAGCGCGGCGGGTGAAATGGCAGCCTGGGGCCAGGTGCTGGAGGTGCTGTATCCGCCCAGTGGGCGCGAACGGCTCCAGAGACGGTTGGTCCGCGAGTGCTGCACCTGAATGGCTACTTGTGCTTACATGGTAGGATCGCCGTGCCAGATCGGTGGGGCAAGGGAGGGGCCAGAGAGAACTGGTGAGCGACACGGCAACCTGAGGTTAAAGGTGGGCCCGTTGTATCTGTCCAGAGGGACAGATGGGACATTGAGGAGGGCAGCGGATAGGGAGTGAGGTGGCCACCTGGGGTCATATGATAAGAGCGCTTTTGCTAATTTGTGCGACGACGGCGGCCTCAATAGGAGTTACGCGATCGGACGGGTAAATCTGATTTGAAGAACAGAAACGGTGTTAGCACAATTGGAGTGTCTGCCAGGGCCGGTTTAAACGAGTTGGATGTGATGTGAATTCGGGAAGATCGCATTTTAAATAAGCCTCAACTGTGATTAAAAAGTGGTGATGCGATGTAATTAACGTGTAAGAAATACCTCACTTCGACGTTTCAAGGATTCGTTCCGCTGCTTGACTCCTGATACAAAGTGGGAAATCCAAATCAGACGCCGTGGTGCCACGAGGCAATTATCCACCAACCCAGCCTACTGGCTGCTGTTGCTGCAATCCAGCGTATGCAGGACGAAGAGAGGAACAATATTTCAGCGTATTATCTGCAGATTTGAGATGCTTTTGAAGCAGGGAAAGAGCTAATAACCGCTGACCATGACGTGTTCAATGTAATTGGTCGCGTGTCTTCGGGAGGAACCAGGTTTAGGAGAAGTGGTAGAAGATGGGTGCCGGGTGAGATGGCACGATACCACGCGGCTGTCGCACGTCCCAGTGCTTGTTTCTCCAGGCCATCACACCTGGGTCTGCTCACCTCATCGTGTCCGTTCTGGGGGAGAGGGAAGTCCCGGAGGCTTACTCGGCGTGTGACATACAGTCTTAACATACGGTCTTAACATACTTAACATACAGTCCCGTTCGGCAACGACGAGAGACAGAGAGACGAGGCTGATCCATTAGCACCTTCGCCGATGTCCATTGGCGCTGTCGAGTCCGTGTGCCCTGATCGGACCACAAACGTTTCGCACGGTCCCGCCGTGCCGCCCACTCAAGATTGACACTCTGGACGCGGTAGGATGGTATTGCAGACGCTCGCGGAGCCGAGGTGGGACATTCCACAAAGGACCGCAGACGGGGGCCGGCTACCGAGACGCGGCACCTCTCGGAAGAGTCTGCTTGGCTGCCGGCGTATGCGGACCCGGCTGGATGACTCCGCTGCATGCAAGGCTTCTTGCTAACGCTAGGTCTGCGGGGTGGTTTCCTGTGCAGCCAGCCGACCCTCCTGCGGTTATTGATGCACGCAGAGGCCTGCAACGTATGGTCCACAGTGCAGGGCAGTGGTGTGCATGACTTTGTCGATGTAGTACACAGTCATGCCGCTCGTTGACCATTACAACAGGCCCAGGAATCTCTGATGAGGTAATGACCATTGTATTATGCTCATTACGAAATGCTCGAACTGGTTGATTGAAAAGATCAGGCGGAATGGGCGACCCACAGCGCCGCTACTTGCATAACAGTCAACTTTCATCAGCTGGGCCAAGCAGCCCCAGGGACTGGCAAATCACATCATGGGGGACGTCTACGGCTTAACGGTTGAACGCCAACCGCCATCCCGCAGTCGTGACCACTGTGAGATAATCCGCACTCACGAGCGCCGTGTGTGCACTGAAGCGATGCGCTAGCATTGTGGGTCAAATGGGCGTGCGAAACCCCAAAATGAGTCACTTCACGAGCAAAGGGCAGCGGTCACCGAAGCCGCCACGTTGTCCAGGGCACATGCACTTGCAAGTAGCAAGCAGGTCATAACTCGCTGCCGGAGGGCAGCGAGTTATGACCTGACCGTCCTTCACTTGACGCGCGTGCACTGAGGCTGCGAGCCCGACGCAGCGCAGCACCGGCCGCGGCGTTGCTGACCACTGAGTCACCCCTCTGTATCCGGCATAACTTTACATCGGCGCGCTCGACTCGATGTTGCACATTAGATGGTCGATAAGGATTAGTGTCGGGCGTGACATCGGTCCTGAAGGGCTGCCCAGCCGGCTGTCGCACCTGGAGGCCAGCGCCGGCGCCCGCCGGGAGGTGGGCGGTCACGCCTCGGGCCGCTGCAGTCGCGCGGCCGGTCCCTTGGCCAGTGGCACGACCGGGCCCATCTGTGGTCCTTGACCCAGTCGTCGTCGATAAGCTGATAACCGGCGGCCGCGATCCATTCTCTGCACCTCCAGCATCCGTGCTGTCCTGGGATCCAATCACAGCCGTCCGCGGCAAACCTCACGACTCGAACCATCGCGGCATCGACCGAGCCCTGTGCCCGCCGTGACCTCCCGTGACCGGACCGTGACCGGGCGCCGCCGGTGCGCCTTCCATCGTATCGGCCACCGTCCGGTCACCGGCCGTCGCATCGTCCGGCCACCGGCCGTCGGCGGCGGACGGCGGCCGATCGCCGCCATATCGCCGCGGTATCGCGCTGCGACAGCAAAAACCGTTTACCTACCGCGCGGCGCGCCGGAAAAACTGGTCGGACGCTTTCACCGCACTACGCGCGTCCACGCGCGCCGCCGAGGTGCCGCCACCGCGTTTGGCGGCGGCGGAGCGGCGCACGGCCCCGCCGGGAGCTGGCCTTTGCCTCGTCCTACCGTTGTGGGTGCTGGGTGGTGGGGCAAGGGCGAGCCGGTGCTATTGAGAGGTTTATGCGCGGAGGCGGCATGATATAACGGTGGCAAGCGAGTTCTGCGTCACGTCACGTCCTTAAAGCTTTACGACGCACTCGACTGCTAGGGCTACATGGCGTCGCCTGCCTCTCACCCTGGCAGGAAGGGCAGGGCACCGCGGGGAATCGAACTCCGCGCCTCTGGTTTCCCAGACGCGCATTGGTCAACGCAGACGCGTTCACCACTTCACTACCGGCACCCCTAAAAAACGAGTTCCGCTGTCCCGTTTGGGGATAGAAACAAAATAATTGCATTTTTTGGGTAGGGCTGGAAGACAGTGGCTCTCTGATGGTAAGTCCGAGTCAATAAAATGGTTCGATGTATTTCATCTAGTGAGTGGTAAAAAAGCCCCTCCCTGGTTCCCAATTGACCGGGCCCGTTGTAGTAGGCGTTCATAGGTGACATTCTCACCGTAAAGAACGGTCTACAACCATGCAAACACGGAATGTACGTTATGCGGTCTTAAATAACTGCATTGCAGCTGCTAAGCCATTGTATACCCTAAGTATACCCTAACAAATTACATAACGGCATGAGAATGCCCATCAACAAGAACAAACGGACAAAACGCAGAGCTCGGATTAACGAGAAAACAGCTGCTGTAAGAAAATGCACGGTGAATGGGGAAAAAATTATGCCGAGGAGGAGAGGAAGAAAATTCTAAGTAGGCTTAAGAAAAACTGAGAGCTGGAGAAAAATATACAGAAAGTGGAACGAAAGAAAAGGTGACAGAGATCGTAGAAGAGATAAAGAACAAAAAAAAACAAAAGGATAGCATGAAAGAGAGAGAGAGAGAGAGAGAGAGAGAGAGAGAGAGAGAGAGAGAGAGAGAGAGAGAGAGAGAGAGAGAGAGAGAAAGAAAGAGAAAGAGAGAAAGAGAGAGACAGAGAGAGAAAAAGTGGGAGAGAGAGAGAGAACGAGATAGATAGAGAGAGAGGAATAGAGAGAGAGAAAGAGAGAGGGAGATAGAGAGAGAGAGGAAGAGAGAGAGAGGGAGAGAGAAAAAGAGAGAAAGAGAGCGAAAGATAGAGAGAGAAGAGAGAGAGAGAGAGGAGAGAAGAGAGAGAGATAGATAGATAGAGAGAGGAATAGAGAGAGAGAAAGAGAGAGGGAGATAGAGAGAGAGGAAGAGAGAGAGAAAAGAGAGAGAGAGAAAGAGAGAGAGAGAGAGAGAGAGAGAGAGAGAGAGAGAGAGAGAGAGAGAGAGAGAGAGAGAGAGAGAGAGAGAGAGAGACAGAGAGAGAAAAAATGGGAGAGAGAGAGGGATAGATAGATAGAGAGAGGAATAGAGAGAGAGAAAGAGAGAGGGAGATAGAGAGAGAGGAAGAGAGAGAGGGAGAGAGAAAAAGAGAGAGTAAGAGAGAGAGAGAGAGGGGGAAAGAGAGAGAGAGAGGGAGAGAGAGGGAAAGCGAGAGAGGAGAGAGAGAGAGAGAGAGAGAGAGAGAGAGAGAGAGAGAGGAGAGAGAGAGAGAGAGAGAGAGAGAGAGAGAGAGAGAGAGAGAGAGAGAGAGAGAGAGAGAGAGAGAGAACAGCTGACTGCGCCTGATTCCGTGCTGTCAGCGGTGTCCGGGTTCAGCGGTGTCGCTTCTGCGCACTGCCACCATTGTCTGACAATGGCGTCACGGCTCAAGGTGATCGGCGCCGCAGCCGGCACGGCCGGGGCGCAATTACCGCACCTGTCAAGCCGGCCCAAAAATCGGCCGTCATATTGACACTCGAAGGCGGAGAGCCGCATAGCTGTCGGCGGGTCGCCGCAGAAGCTGACAGATTTTCGGCGCCGCACGTCAGCTAACTGGGCTCTGGGCCGGCCGAACGGGGTTGGCGCCGGAAAAAACGCGCTACTGCACGGTTTGAGCGTGTCGCGAAAGGAAGCCGCAGCGAAAGAGTTTGCAAAGGCAGTGCCAGCCCAATGCCTGACAGCTGTCTCCGCATTTGGTAGCTGCCATGAGGCTCAAGCCCCGTGACCGGAGAAAAAGGTGATCGAAAAGATGGCTCGATGCAGATGTTCGCATCACGGATGCTCTCAAGAAGAGATGTTCTTACCTATCGGAAATGCCAGCCAGAAGCCAGAGACCAAGCAAGAACCAGCATCAAGCACCGAGCTGTGCCGAAGGAACCAGCAAGAGCAAACATCCAAGCAAACACCGCACCGAAACAACCAGCCTGGAGCATGAATAGGGGTCCAGCAAGAAACAAGGACTCTGCCTGGCATTATACCAAGGGATTTAACTTTAACTAGAGCTCAACCAAGCGCATTGCCAGAGGTGAAAATGTGCCTGAGACCCAGCAAAAAAAAAGAAGATTGAGCGCAAAATCAAAGGAATCATCGAGAACCAGAACCTCATTTACAATCCCTGTCATGACCTAACTGGGATTCACACATTGCACTTATAAATGTGCTTTTGTATAACGGCATATTTTAGAATTGCTAAAGCATCTTTTCTATTTCAGGCGCAGTAGTACATAACTACCAAATGCTAGCCCATATTTGTGCCTAAGGACCACCTAATGAGAATCAGGAATAAGGATCTGGTGCTTTGTGAATGAATAAAAAGAAACCAATAACCAACGTCCATTGTTTAAGAGGACCCAATGGGAACAAACAGCTAGGCTCTGGCCTTTTTTGAGAGAACCAGCAGGGTCTAGGAACCAGGATCTAGCATTTGTAAAGGATCCAATGGGAGCCAGGAGTCAAGCGCCTGGCGTTTGGGAAATAACTGGTGATAACCAGACACCAGGGTCCTCTGTTCACAAAAGAGCCAATGAGAACCAGGCTGCCGTCCAGAGATAAAACCCAATATGCTAATTTTTGCCCGTTTTGCGTTTTTATGTCGTCTGATCCGTCTACTCATGCTGAATTTGGTGATTAAAACCGTCAGTTCAAATTTTCACAACCCTTTAGCTCAACCTTTTAGGTAAAAGCTTGTGCAAATTTTAACTATTGGTTTCAATATATGGACCGGCATGGGAAGACGAATCGGATGACATGAGAGACGCAAAATGGCCCAAAATTAACATATGGGGCTTTACCTTTGGACGGCAGCAGGAGCTAGGTATCTGGCGTTCGGGAAATAACTGGTGAAAACCGGGCATCAGGGTCCTCTGGCCACAAAAGAATCATTGAGAATCAGGAGCCAGGTATCTGGCGTTTGGGAAATAAGAGGCGATTACCAGGCGCCAAGGTTCTCTGGTCACGAAATAACCAATGGCGACTCAGGAAACAAGGGCTTGTGATTTTTAATGAGCCAGTCGTGGCTATGTAGCGGTCGTAGAACCCGAGGCCTTGTTATTAAAAAGGCAATTTAGAACTAAGAACCAACACTGCTATCCAGGCCAATGCCTGTTGTTTGTCTTAGAAAACATGTTACAACATGCTTTATATCTGTCGATCTGCTGCAATTTATGCTATTTGACGATTATATTGTATACTGTGCGGCTTGGTCCGTCGTACATCAGGTTAGCCAAAGTGCGCTAGTTTAAAATGTCTTGGAGAAATATTTGGCTTCTTTTCTAGGAAGAGTAAAACAACCTTTGTTGACAAGTTTCCGGGATATCCTTTTAAGCCACATACAGAGGCGTCAATTTCTAAAATTAGCTGGGGTCAATATAATGTGCAGCCGGTCCCCAAAACCTTATTCTTAACCAGCTTTCCGTCAGTTTAAGTTGCGTCCCTGATGTAAAAAATCTGTTCGGGAAATTTAAGAAAGGTTCGGCGCATTCAGAACTCGTTTTGCCGTGAAAAATGCTGCACCATCGTAATCCGATTTCAAACCTCAAGTTTTGAGAATCTTAGAGTGGTGTGTAATTTACGGACAGAAACAGTGAAACGACCCGATGTAACCCATGAGCTTGTATCTTATTTATCACCGAGCTCAAATATATGGCTCATTGAAAGCGGTTCACGGGCAAAAAGACGGCTTTACGAATGAACAACGTTTTTCACAACGTCGTTGTTTGATACGTGTAGACGACAGGCTATGCAGCATATTTCGTGTACGCTACCAGGGTGTGCGAGTACCTTAAAGCAAAAGTGACTTTGCACTTTGACCGTCTCAACAAACATGTCGATAGCGGCAATGGCAGAGTAGATGAAGGCTGGTGACCTGGTGGGTAACAGGGGTGACAGTGACCACATTAAAAGTGGACATAATTTTGACACGAGTTAAATGACATAAGAAAGAAGGGACTTGAACTCCTACTGTTTCTGTATAACGAACTTGGAATTCTTATGCTGCAAAAATTGAACTTCAGTGCTCCTGGAGGTACTAGTTAAAGGACCAATCACGCAAGCGTCGGTTATATGGAGACAACTTGACATTTCGAAGCTGTGCTCGTACTCAGATTTCTGCGCAAAAGTCAATCAATGCCGCCCCAACATCTTTTCACTCTAGAACACTCGGTACAAAATGTGTCGAGTCATTCATCCATATCGTTTCATGCTACAACCAGATAGAAGGTATAACGCCAAACTGCACTTTAAATTAATGCAATGGTCTCGATCGCACTGGATTACGATTTGGCACAATTCATGGCCACAAAGAGACCAGACATTGCACACGGACAAATGTTGAGAGTGCTACGTATCTATTCTGGAGTCGATGAGCCCCTCCCCCCCCCCCCCCTCCCCAAAGGTTTTCTGAGGATATCTCTTCGGCATATCCTTTAAACGTGCCCACACCTTCAGTACGCTATGGGGCATTTATTGCTCGTCTTAAGCATAAAACCTGTGTTTCTAGCTTTCCTTGTTTCTGAGAAGCGGTGTTTTTCAGAAGGAGCGTTGCACTGCGATCCACGGCCAGCGCGGGCGACGGGCGGTAACCGACGAGTCCGCCGATCACGCAAGGCGGGGACGACACTGTCGCATTAACGGGATCCTACGCCATGGACATGCGCTCAAAGCACACAAAACTGCGTGTCGGTGTACTTATAATTAAACCACAAATACGTCTGTACAAATTGCATGCTGCTCTATGGCCTAGTTTTGTAAGAACGTAGCGGCAGACGGTCGCATGGAGCCTCACCCCCACCCCAGCCTTTCTACCAGTTCGCGTTATGAAAATGACGCGTCAGAGCGAGGGCAAAATCCCCGCTTCAGTTTGATCAGTCCTACCACATCAGCGTGTCCAGCTGAGAGTATGGTTTGCTGCACTGCGTCAATCAGCTGAAAGGAAAATGCACGCGACAGAAGGAAGGGAATCACATCTTTTGTAGCCTCTCCCCAAAGATACTTTAGGTAGGGGACGCAAAGCGTGGCGTTTTCATGAACATCTTGGACACTCACTTTTACGGGGTCCATACATGCAAATATGGGAACACATGGTAGGCTGACACAAAGCAATGGAGTATGCTTACAAATGCAAGCTTAGAGGGTGTAAATTTTAGCGGCAGCAAACGACCGAGCGAACCCCAGGACATCAGAATCGCTGCACATCTGTAACCTTCGCGCGAGACGAGGCACACAAACGTCGTTGCGAGACCTGGTCTGAGTAACGCTATTTCGCTTATGCTTTGCATTTGTTCTGTTGTTGTGATGCTTCTGCTTGAGCCGCAAATGCGTGAATTGGCCATTCTGTTTCTTCGCCGTGCCAGGCGATGTTATAGCTGTTGGTAAAGCTGTCTTTAGTATTCTCTGCCCCAGCTCAGGCAGTGATTTTCATCAGTTTGTCCCACTGTGATCCTACTCAACAGCACTTAATTCGCTTCCCTGGTTTTTTTGCATCCTGCACTTGCAATCCGCACATGTATGACATACGGCGTAAGCTGTTAAATCATTCGCGCACATGACTTTAGTTCCTTTCACGACTTAGCGCAGCGTTATTTTGCACAATACACTTGCAATGCAGTCACAAGTGAGAAACTTGGTGATTGCCTTTAATGGTATGTTTACAAAGGCATGCTTTTTCGCGTGCCGAGCACTCGTCAAAAACAGGTGGCATGAGCAGAAGTATGTCGGGCAATAGGTCATAACGATGTGTGCTCAAATCAGGATCCAATTCGGCTTGCTCATCATAACGTATGTCACACCTCAGGGCCGAATGTCTGCTCAACTAATTTGGGTACTCAAGCTACAAGGAAGCTGCAATCGTAAACCACCGCACTTGCATTTTTTCTACACGCCGTTTACAAACGCTACAAAAATAGTTGCGTGCGTGACATTCAAATATATAACCAAAGCTCCTTGGGTTTCTCTTATCTAAAAGAATGCGAGACCAACTGAAGATGGCGGCAAAAACGTATTCTATGCACAGCGACAATAGCTGTGGAAAAGCATGACGCATTCAGCAAAAGTATGACGTAGCAGATGCAAGGTTTATACCGCGGGAGATGTACGCGAGTCCGACGCGCGCAGAAACACATCTTTGTGGGCATGCCTTAATCCGAACATTACACACCAGTAAATTATGTTCCATTTTCACTTCTCAGCATCCGTTACATTGGTAGTAAAACTCCCATACCTTTCAAAAACGCTCAGAAACACCCTTGTCTTCGGCTTCTGTCATGTTCTCAGTGTAGTACGTGAAATGTCATGACCGAAGTCGAGGCTGGTGGGCTGGGAGTGTCTAAGATCCCTGCAGCCAAGTTTCAGTCGCCGTGCATGGCAGCCGCTTTTTCGCATTGCGTTCACAACTGATATAACCTGCCCCGTGTCTACCCTTCGCCGGTTCTTGTAGCCCCTGAGCACATGGTGTTACGTGACGATCATCAATCAGCTCACTCAACCAACCCAGCCCCGGGCACACCGGTTCCTGGCACAATGGGTGGGCTCACTTTCTTTACAGCTTTCTTGTTTACAAGCACTAGGCCATTGGAAACACGCGATACTACATGCGTACAAAGTTGCGACGCCTCCTCCTGACTCTGATAGCATCTGTCCTTGAAGGCCTTTTGCTCCTTAGATTTTCTGGAATATTTGTGGAAAGATTTGATTTCAGTATGACACTTAGCAGAAGGCCAACGCGACAATGACGTGTGCTAACATGGCGGCACTCTTTTCCTGGCATCAACTGGTGTAGCAGAAATACGCCGTGTTTCCAAAATCGTTAGCTAGAATTGTTATAGTTCTGCGGAGGTACGCGATGAAAATATAAGACTTCATCGAATAAGTCCATATGAAAACGACAAATGAAAAGTTCTAGTTCCTATTCACAAGCAATTGGCCTACCATGAACCACCACCAATCAAACGTTTAAGCTTGATTGTCGCTTAGCCAATCTTGTGCTTTTCCAGCTATTTCGTATTTCGCATTTCTTCCGAATCGAAATGAGCCTTGCCCAAATGTGCTTAAGGTCAGGGCCATGGTAGCAAGACGACCATGACAAACTGCTGCCAGATTAACGTCCACCGGTCACGATGTTACTATCATTGTCTTAAGCCAGCACGTTTGTTCAGGTGTATTCATGTGGGTAGGAGTGTGTCTAAAAGTGGCAGGGGGAGGGAGTAATGGCAATCTTGGTGTTGAATCTTATCATGAATCTTACATTGCATTCACTCTAAACTTTCTCAAAAGATGGGGCAAATTCCCGTGCCCCTCTCATACCCTCGCCGTTCTTACGCCCATGGGTGTATTTCATTCAAGGATCACACGGAATGCGTAATTATCTCTACCTCCAAAGTAGCTTCCAACATTAACTACGCATGACGTATATTTTCGTAGGCTTCCTCACGGGTCGATCAATGTAGCCCCGGCCAACCTTACGGCACCTTCGATACGTTGTTTTGGCTTCGTTAGTTTCGATAACCGAGTACCGCGGTACGCATTGGCGCAATCTGCCACATGTATGGTGCCATTAACCTGCCTAGGTAAGACGGTGACATCTGAAGATCCTGTTAATGTTTCATCGGTTTGAATCTAGAAAGAACCGAGCGAAGCTATCTTAACGACTTGTCATAGTTACTTCAGTCACGCCGTTTCAGCATTCGATGTGCCTCCGCCCTGGTGTCCGTACTTCTGCTTACCGTATCCGACAGTAGAGGGTGCTCCGGCGAGAGGCCTCGGTAAGGACGGATGCCGGCTAACATTCCGTGAGCATGAAGCGGGATGTCAAGTTGTGATCTCTTGTGAAGGTCCTCCCCAATGATGACTTGCCACCATCCACCCAGTGTTGTTGGGTTTCAATGTTTTTTTCCTGGAATATTACCTCCCAAAAGTAAAAGCAGACTTTCACACAAGACCTATTTATTCAACATCATTTAAAGCCATGACTACTGTGATACTGAAATAGTAGTAAACGATGAAAAAAGTTGAAATGAAAACTGCTGGTCGTCTAAAAGTAGGCTTAATTCGAAGAAGCATGCATCTGTCGCCACGCCCCAATCGTTTACAAAAATCAACGCCCTTGCAGGAAGGCCATAATTTTGGCAAGGGTGGGGGGTCCAGAGGTAACATCCTTAATGCCTAGAGACAAATGCGTTAACTTGTTAGCTTTGTGGGGGAATAGCCGAAGCAAGCACTGCAGTTGCCTTACATAGCTCCTCATGGGTCCGCCTGCACCGGTCATAGTAATATCATTCTTTGTATAATACTAATTTATTAATTCATACTTCATACTTTAATTAATTATTCATAAACATAATGCATATTGTAATTCATTCTCATTCATCGTGTATCCTACGTCTTCGAACATCCCATATCACCGAGAGCATGCTGCGAGCACCAGCGACGAGTCGGCCTCACGGGCGCTCCGGCGGCGTTCCGCCTAAGCATCCGGCCAGGCCCCGAAGATGGGTCTCTGTGCCGGGTAGGCGGTCCGCCCAAGCATCCGGCCAGGCCCCGAAGATGGGTCCCTGTACGGGGTAGGCGGTCTGCCTAAGCACCCGGCCAGGCCGCGATGACGAGTCCCTGTGCGGGGTAGTCAGTCCCGCCTAAGCACCCGGCCAGGCCGCGATGATGAGTCCCTGTGCTGGCGGCAGTCTCGCCTGAGCACCTGGCCAAACCCCGAAGATAAGCTCCTGTGCGGGGTAGGCGGCATCGGCCCCTGTGCGGGGTAGGCGGCATGAGTCCCTGTGCGGGTTAGGCGGTTCAGTAGCGGCCATTGCCCACCTCGCCGCAGCACTGTCCTGCCGCATGCTTCAATCCTTAATCGCATAGCTCTGATGTGGTCATATATGGCAGAAAGAGCTTAAACCAAATATAAACCATTTATTTGTTGTTATGCACTTGGTAGTGAAACCATGTAGAGCTCAACCATGCTGTCACCACGTGCACCGTGGCTAACAGCGATAGCATGGTGAAAGCATAAAGTGCAAGATTTAGTCGGAACTTTTTGAATGAGTGGATTTCTGGGACCAGATCCAACGTTAAGCAGTGCTTGTTGCGTGAGCCCTGGCCCGCCATCCTATTGTGAATTCTAGGCCAATGGCAGAATTCGGTGACAAAAGTTTAATGTGCCACAAACCTCGACGTGGTCCGTCCTGCCCCCTGACGTCACCTGATCCTAAGTGCGGCCGCTGCCATCGACCGGAAGCCATGCCAGTCAAGGGCAAATAGCGAGCGTCTAAAGAGCCCTGAGACTATTGCGCAACGTTTGGGTGGATCGGGAGGCAGGCGCTCTAACCAAATAAGCAACCGGGTGGGACATTGAGTGCCTTCGCCCTATAAGATTATTGTGGTGACCTATTGGTTCTCTATTCGCATTTGTACTGCATAGATGCATCCATACTTACGTCCGGCAAATCGTTATTGTGATAAAACTTGTTACTTTTGTGATGAAACCTCGGTTATCTCGGAAATGATTGGCCATTCCCTCATTACACTTTTGCACACCGTGAATTTAACTTAAAATCTATGCGGGTGGAGAGTCGGCCTCAGATTAAGTGTTAGTTTTACAACCAGATTAGGTTACCACACTTAATCCGTCTCCGCAATGTTTGTGCATGTGACATCAGAAACACAGGCGGCAACAGCCTGCAGGAGCGCAGGCAGGATATCACACTTAGAGAATTCAGAATGCAGTGGGCGACTAGAAAATGATTGAAACTGCAAACCGAGTTAAGCGCGATTTCTTTCAGCGATTCTTTTTCTGACAGACACTAATTTTTTTCGGTGGCATTCCCTCCTTTCCATAATTTGCACCGGTGGGAAATAAAATTTATCTTCTCTACTTGTACACATTGTTGCCTGTCGCTTGAACTACCGCCTTTCATTGCATTTTTCTTACATGGATCTTTGAACGCGTTATGTAAGAGCGAGCATTCTTACATAAGCCGAATTGCACTCGCACAACAATGTACGCTACGGGCACGGGCGTTAAAAAATAGAGAATCACGGTGACTGTCTCAGGTTTTCACATCAAGTTTTACTGCGGTCGCGTGGTGTGGTTGTGATATGGTGTGGTGGTGATTTACTGTAGTCCGTGGTAGTGCGTGAAAATAGGTGGCTTCAAAAAATCATTCAACCTCTACTTTCAATGATATTCCTGCGTTCCTGGTGTGCCCTATTAAATTAGTAGCAACAAGAGCTGGCCGTCAACATATCCCCCCCCCCCTACTGTGTTATCGTTCATGTTGTCTGTGCTAGTTGTCTATACCTATGTCATGTTGTCTATGCGTACCCCCAAATCTGGACACATTTGTCATGACAGTTAGGATAGCCATAATAAGAATCATCGGTACTTCACAACTCTGTCGTGTGCAAATTCTGCGGCGCTCGAGCAAGGCACCTGACATAACAACCTTTAATTTCCTTACTATGACACCATGTGCTACCACGCCTACCAGAATCGGAAACCGTGTGCTACCACGTCTAGCTGTAAAGCCACGTACGCTAGCGATAATAACACAATCGTCACGCTAAATTTTGTTTTTGACTGGCAAGTCAAAGCAGTGCAGTGCTGACGCCCAGCTAGTGAGCAGTTGGTGATGCATGGAAGCTCCAAGCATATTTGGACCGGCACCAGACTCATCTATCCGGCTGTCTGCTCCATTTCCCATTTTACTCATTTGAGCTAATCCATATTGCTGGCAGCACAGTTGGTTAACCCCAGCTTTCAATTATACATTGCTTGCTGAACAAGGCCGCTAATTTAATTATGTCGACAGATGCGCACTTACTGGTTGGCGACTATGCATACTGAAGGACCTTTCCAGTGGAGCGAATAATAAGAACAGATAGCTTGGCACTGGAGCACCGGACCAGGGGAGCAGACGGCGGGGCATTGGAGGTGCGGACCAGGGGAGTAGACGGCGTGGCATTGGAGATACGGACCAGGGTAGCAGACGGCGGGGCAGTGGAGGTGCGGACCAGGGGAGCAGACAGCGGGGCATTGGAGATGTGGACCAGAGGAGCAGGTGGCGGGCTAGGGGAGATGCGTGCAAGGGGAGCGAAAGCGGGCAGGGAAGGCGCTGGTCGTCACCCAGCTGTTGTCGGATTGATGTAGTTCGTATCTAGGTAAATTTGCGCAAAGGAAAATGACTGCCCTTTCTTGATGCATTGTTGCATTGCTGTATTGATGGTTCAATCTAAGTGATCTTTTAGTTGAAGCAAATCAAAGAGGTAAATATAATAATTCGAGTGGTTCGCAGAATAATGAATTAAGGCATGACGGTGCGCTTCAATAATACGGTATATGTGTAGTGTTCCTGCACAACATAGATGCACGTCATTTGTGTTAAACGAGGCGAAATGTCATAAGTGATATTCTGCATTTCATGGACAACGATTCATTACTCAAACACAACTGGCATGAGTGCTCCAACGCTGATGGGTACATGTTCTTTATTGACCCCGGATCTCTACCCTGGACCAACATAATGCAGGGGAATGTTCTTCCGTTTACAATCTATAAGGACGATCGGTGACCTCGCCCGGTCATGCATTATGTATTGGTTCATGAGCGAAGGACGACGGAAAGATGCCTGGTACATTGAGTTGTTGGATGCAAGCTTGAGCAGTGAGCATGGAAAATCCATCATGATAATACGCGTGCGCTCTTCGTTGAAACGCATCTAGAATGCCGAGGCGACCGACTGCCGTCAGTGCTCACGCCCATATTTGAGCGTTCGTTGCTTCTAGGCAGATGCCGTAGAAAGTAAGACCATGTAGCTTTTCAACTTCCGTTCAGCACACACTTCGTCCAGACTGAAGGAGGGACTTCGTAATAAATGTCTCAGAGGAGTACCTTTCAGTATTTTCATAATATCTAAGACGCAAATACTTTTGAGGCACCACATACTTTGTCCTCACAAAAAAAACAGTCGAGCGACGTTGCTCAGACACCTTTAAACATTTTTTAGAGTGGCAAAATTATAGACAAGCCGCCAGAGAACACAGCAGATAGTAGAAGAATCTATTCCTTTTCACGGAAAAGGAGCACATTGCAAATCTGCGTTAAGAATATTTGATTTGTTCAACAGCCTAATAGACGAAATCGTATCACAGACGATATAATGACATCGTATATGACCAAATGATGCGTCAGACATGGCGTAAACAAGATATTTATGATCCTTAACGTACGGTAGATGTGCACCGTACTAAGCAATTTGAGGCAACACTCTGTTCGTGTATTGACATCGTTTTCTCAGGTACCCAGCATACCCGAAAACGGAGGAGTGTGAGCGAAAGGAGAAGCATATCAGCAACCACAGTAGCATCTATGCTAGTTGTTTTCACACGGATTAATGCCATTAAAATTGTCATGTTTCAAAGATGTTTGAAGTTTTTGTCTACTCCAAACACTCCGACACGGAAAATGTTGCTTCATGAAGTTCTATTGACATGTAATGGGTAAGCCACATCAATCCAGCTAAGAGCAAATCGTTTACGTTCAGCGGAACTTTTACGGATATCTCTTCAGCCCACGCCTTCAGTTCACCCATATTCTAGGAAAACGCTTGGCCCGGCATCCACCAATGTGAGTCACTCGTGGGCGTTGAATGTTGGCTACGCCATTGTTGCTTACATCAGCGTTATGTGGAGCAAAGCGAGCTTTGAGGATCATTTCATTCAAGGATCATTATCCTGAATCATGTGAGTGTATGTGAGCCATTTAAGCTCGGTTTGTACTGTGAGCAGCCGCTGTAACTCCTGTAAATAAGACATGTAAGTATTGCATATATATAAACAGGGACGCTACAAGGATAAAGGATTTTTCGTCGCGTCTGCGTCAAAGATGTCACCGAATTTTTTTAAAAAAGGGTTCGAAATGTTTCGGCGGGAAGAGATTTGGCATCATACCTGTCCATAAAAGCACGATTTCGCTCACAGAAATCCAGCCGCAACTTGATGAAATTATGCGTCTTCACCAATGTGTTTTGAATCTCTGTGAAACATTTCTATCTGAAAAGTGTCAACAGAAGGCACATAGTTAGAAAAAAACGCTCAAGCGTTTTTTAAGAAGTTTCAGAAGGTGTTGCTCCGTAATCATTCGTGAAAAAGGCTTCTATCTGAATTGTAGCATCCAGCACCAGTGTCGTCAAGAGCAGAGGACAATGCATCAGTGTCAAACAAAAAAGACAACATTTGACCCGGACGAACTACATTAACACGGTACAACCATCGGTGGCAAAGCTCCGCGATCAAACATGAAACAACTGGGAACTATTATGAGTATCCGAAATTTGAGCACATTTACACACTTTTTGAAGAGTCCGTTCAACAATTTTCAATAGCTGACCTTGTCAAAGGCAATTGCGTCGTCAATAAAATCAACAGAAATGGGTGTGCTGTTCTGCAGATAATAATCCAGAGAATAGTAGGGTTAAAATATTAACGAATGGTCAGCTGTGCCCGGGCATTTTCTAAGTACTTCGGCTTAAAATTGCAGATTCCAGGACATCTGAGCGAACGCTGGCTCTTTCAACAGGTGTATACCTATCTATCTTACACATTTTCCTCTCTTCACATTTAAAGGGAGTGCCCTTCATTTATATCAGATTTTGAACTTAGATAGCCATCTTGAAGACCTTTTGGTGCTGTTTACACTCCTGTCCTTCTTTAGACCTAAGCCCCTCAGGTTTCTGAGCTACACGCCTGCGAAAATGGGGAGAGGTATTTTGGGAAGAGTATTTCAAAGTCACCTTGGCATTCACGACGTCATAACGTCATTCAAATCCTGCCATTCCGTAGGCCATACGGCGATCAAGGCCAAGAAAATATAATTGCATTGGCGTTCATATCTGACGTTCGTGAGCGCGATTTCCAGATATAACGGCCTTCATTTGGTTCTCAATCAATGTTTTGCAAGGTACGATGACATAATCAAACCATGACGTATTAAGCAGCATGTTTACTAAACAGAGAATTGTGCTGCCTAGAGCACTTTCTTACACTTGAAAAGTATACCAATAGTTGCAGTTGGCTTGTTTCATGCCATCTGATGCCTGCTTCAATATCTTCAAATGTGAAATATTCCCTTTAAGTGTTGGAACCCAAACCACCTAGGCTCTGTCAAAAGACGCATCCGATTACCTAACCATCTTTGGAAAAGACTAAAGACAGGTGCGTAACACGCGAGCGACCAAAACAATCTAAAACATTCTGTGCTTAACCCATGATCGTCAGTACACTTACAGGGAACGTTTTACATTTGAAGATATTGAAGCAAGCACTACCTGTAATGAAGCAGGCCACTTTTGACTATTGGTATGCTTTTAAGTAGAAAGGATTGCTTTAGGCAACACAATTTCTCTGTTTAGTAAAGGTGATCCTCGTTACGTTGTTGTTTCATTACGTCATCGTACCTTGCAAAATATTGATTGAGCGCCAATTGAGGACTGTTATATCTGGAAATTGTGCTCACGAACACCAGACATGAACGCCTCGATCATTATATCTTTTCTCGGTTTTCAACGCCGCATATCTTATGGCATGACAAGACTTGAATGACGTTATTATGACGTTATGGCTGCCAAGGTGACCTTAAAATGCTCTCCACGAAAAAGTCTCCCCATCTTCGCCGGCGCATAGCTCAGAAACTAGAGGCGTTCAGGTCTTAAGTGGGGAAGGGCTGCGAACTGCACCAAAAGGTCTTCAAGATGGCTATCTCAGTTCAAAACCCCATGCAGTGGAACACTCCCTTTAAGGGTCCCAAATCTCTTGAACACAAGATTTTCAACGAATCCAAAAATACGCTTAGTCTTGAAAAGAGAAGTCATCCCACCAAGTACTTACTATGCCTTCCGGCCAGCTGGTAGTTCTTCGTACATCGGGGACAACATAGTCACTGGTAGGAGAGACCATCGATCGATTCACCAGCCATTTCAAAGACGAGAATAGCGCAGTAGGCTCTCGACTTTCGGCCAAGCCCCGACATCAGGAGTGTTCAGAATGGGTCACTAAGTGTAGCAAGCTTCATTAGGTTTAACGCATGCTAGTTAATTATGCAATTTGTTCTAACATTGACAAAAACCGATGTTCATGTCCGTTTGAAATGGCATCAGGATGTTCATCTACGGCGATCACATTCCGTGCATCAATACGATGCAAATCTGGCATGATAACTGGGGCCAGTTCCCAAACGTGTGCACTGTTCCACCAAACTGGCGCGCCAAGGCAAACCGGCAACCGGTCACAGCCATCGGCCGGCGTGGTACGGCGTGGACGTGTTGTTGATCGGCCAGATCAATCCTGTGGATTCAGGGTGCTTACAGCACACCCCTCTTGGCGAAGTTCAATGACCAAATTATCCATCAAGCATGTTAAAGGCACACGAACAAAAGTGCATATGTATTTTTTCTCTCTGTGCGCATGTGTTTATATAGTGCTTTCTAGCGTTGACTGGAGTGTGACCACTCGCCACCCGCGCCGACCGATGCACATTGAACTCGCGCTAATGCTTCATAAAATTCCCGGTTATGGCCAATAAAGTTGTTTTACGATCCCATTGAAGAGAGCGATTCCGAAAACAAAGCCGGGCGGGCGCGGCGCCGCCGCCAGTCTCACCTGGGCCAGTGCAGGAGCCACATCCGGGGTGCGCCGGTGCGTCTCGCGGCGCGCCAGCGGCGGCAGATCTTGAGCGCCCACCGAAATTACCGGGAAGCGCGCGCGTGATGCGCTGTGCAGTGTGCCGGTGCCGTGCCGAGAGCGGCGAGGGTGGAGTCTGCCGCGTGCCGCGCAGCCTGTATTGGCGGACGCGGGCCGAGCGCCGGCCGAGCGGCCGGCCTGCCGCTCGGCCATTGGTCCAGTCCGGATCTCGGCGCTGCAGCGATCTCCGCGCTGTTGACGGCCCGACGCTGGAATCGTGATACGGGAATGCTGTCAGCATGCAGGACAAGAAGTCGGCGTAGGACGTTTGTGTTCTCAAGCATGTTTTTTTGCCGAGACAATGTTGGTGTGGCTTCACTTTATGAATTGCTGGGACCGAAATTGCACGCGGTGTGGTTTGAACGTAGTTTGCAGATTTATTCGTCAGAGCAGGATGTGATGCAGCGTGCTATGACCATCCCACTTGTCTTATGAGTATCAACTCTGCGTGGGAGCAATATACAGGCCTGCATAATCCTCCCACGTAAATTCGCACGTGCTTTGACTGAGCGAAGTAATTTTGGCACTGTCAATACCTACGACTAGCCTTGTCCAATGTTCTCTGATGACAAGAAAGTAAGAGCGCGGTCGAAATTATGCCTGCAACTTTATGTATGATGTTAATGCATCTGACGTATCGAATGACGACCAACGAAAACATGGTTTGAACGCATACTTGCTTTCACGACGGAATGCCAAGTGCTTACCTGTAATATACACTGCGCCCATTAACTGTGGAATGCTAGAATGCTATTTTTTACCAATACGGATATCTGAATTTGTACGCTTTGAAAACTGAGGTGTGTTTGTAAACGCGTGCATACGGCATGAAACAGAGCCATAACTGCTACGAATACAGGCACGAATACTGTACTATTACCCATGCTAGGGAAAGAGAGAGCTAATGCCTCGCAGCGGATTTCTTTCGGGTTGCACAGAAAAATGGCAGATAAGGGCACCACCAATTTACCATAGCTGAAAGCACTGGGTACAAGCAGTGTTCAAGAATGTGTGGTTACATTTCACGTCAGTGAGCTGTAGCCAGCGATGGGCGACGCCACCTCCTGAGTGTGTTTTGGGTGTCGTGTGGGTGCACTCAGGTGATTCGCCCAAACGCTGCAGGCCATCCTCCGACATTCTTCCCAAAAGTTAGCAGAGCTCTCACAGCTACATGCGGGGCCTTTTCGCTCTGAGCTTGCTATTCGTGAACAGGGTATATCTTCCATTGGTGAATGATGTGCATGAACATCCTACATAATGATAAAGTCTGAGCAAACAGGTGATTTCCGATAGCAGAATTATATTTTCAACGCCAAGCAACAGCAGTCGTCTGTGGTGTCGTGTATTTCCTTGCATCGGTGTTGTACTATTACAAACCGTTGATCATTTTCTTGATGAAAATCTGCTTTATTTACCATACACTTTAAAGATGGTACATTTTCTTTCAAAAACAAAACCTTTCATTTCGGTGTTCTGAGCATTAATTTTGGCATGCCGTGAAATGCTTCAACACGCTACCAATGCCAAGCCGTGTCACTAGTTTGTTTGGGTGGATCGAACAGGATTTAACTGGATTTCTTAGGCTCCATTATTGCTTAGGCATTGATGGGGCCCTTTATCTGCCTGCCACGTCCGCCCCCTTCCGTCCTTGAATATTTGTCTGCGCCCTCAGTATGGAGCGTAAAATGCCAAACGATATGCTTGAAGACTTGAAAGAGTATCCTAATATTTTCGGAAAATATGGCATCTTGACCTCGATTTCATTAGTTCTATGGAGCTCCACCTTTGGCAACTGAGCTATCTGCTGTAGTTCCTGTTCCGTGGTTTTAACTCAGTTAGTCACAATGACAACTCAGTGCTGAACTGCCGTCCCCAACTGATGCACAGGTGCAGGATCTTTCCGCCCAGCGTCGGTTAGCGAACCCGATTCTCACGATTTTTTAGCTCCAGTTCGGATGAAATATATTTCCATTAAAGATGCTCTTCTCTAAATCGTACGCAGCCTTCGGGATGATAATCAACCTTCCTCATACGCATTGTCAAAATATCTGCCAGTGCATCGTAGCAATAAATCATTACTTTATCAAAACGTAATCAAAATCAGTATGTTCGCTCGATGGACGTGAACATTTCAAAACAAATATATGTATTGTGTGCATAGCACACATGTACTCCATACGTCCTCTAAAGACTGTAGCCAGTGATTTAGTGTTTGATAGTGGTTCACGATCCTTTGTGACATCTTGCCGAGGACTCACTCTTCGTCACTAGATTGTCTGAACATGCACAATATCTCAGCATGACATCACCGTTCCATAGCTGATATGTTGTGACTGCGACTCTCCGCGGTAAAGCTGAGATGGAACTGCAGGTCAGTGAGTACTAATGGAATTGTGATAAAACATTCAACTTAAGTGGCTCGGCCCGACCTCCACGTTCTCCAATAGCTTTGCAACCACTGCTCGCAGACTCATGTGGCTTTCAGCAACAAGACGTGCAAGACGTATGCAAGTTGTGCTATGTTGCTGGGGAATTCGAGTGCCAGCTATCTGATCAGGCAAGATCTTCCTGCAATATCCGAATGTTGCTACGATTTCAACCTCCCCATTGCATAACTGTAGGAACAAGGGGGCCAGCCGGCTATCCCACCCCTTTTTACACTAACCGATGCATGACCAAACCGTTGCATGTCCAATGAACCGGCCCTGGCGATGCATGCAAAGAACTGAATTAAAATTTGGTATTGCCGCTCCACCCCGTGGTATCAAATCGGAAAATTAAAACGCGCAAAGTGCAAAACAGCTGATGAACGTAGGTCGGAGCCGGGTCTAGATCTCAATGACCCGACGTCGCAACGGCACGAGACTAACATAGTATGACCTAGCAAACAGGTACAAAAACACAGGCAAAAATTGTGAGCCGATGAGTGCAGCTGGTCACGCCTTTTTGTGCGTGAGCCATGAGCACGCCCGTTTTGAACGCTTTAAGCAAATATGTATCCGTCCCAGATCCTGGCACCCACAGCAGATGAAGGCGTGAAGCTAACTGTACGATGCGCGTGAATGTGCTGGGTACTACTCACTGACGGGTCTCACCAAAACTCTCCGGCCCATAACCTCGAAACTCTCGACCGGAAAGGGGCCGGTCAATTGAGGTATCGACCGGGAAGGGGCCGGTCGATATCTCGTTTTCCATAGCCACCGACTTAGAACCCACCACGCTGAGACCTGAGGCGAGAAAAACCGGGGCATGAAAGCCACAAAGGAGTGTAGCCCTGTTTCTGATGACCAGTATCCACTCAACCTGTTGGAGTGCTTTGCAATACTTTGGTCATTATTTCAAGAGCTGTAAGTAACTGCGAGTCAAGTGATGCCCTCGATTAAAGTTGTCGTGTTATGTCGTACCCATGATCGGCCATTTTTAATCAGCTGAATGGGGATAGGCTCGAGAATGCCGTGGGAGTGAGCCTCCATCCGTTGCATGTGAGCGGATGGTATAATTTCCAACGCATTCGGCGTTCGCATTGATGTCGAATGTGTCCGGCCCCACGAGTCCAGCTTTGGCGTCACCTACACAGCAGGTGGCAATTCCCACATCTGTTGTTACATCGTTCGTCCCAACGTCCAACTTAAGGCGTCTTACCGGTGTTGAATAGCCAGATGTTGATATGCCGTTCACCCGGAAGCCGTTTATGTTTATATAAGTATTTTCCAGCCATGCATATCTATAACCTATCATCCTCCAAAAGCATACGTTGTGTGCTAGCGCAAAGGTGTAAATGTTTAACCGATATTGACGCATGACAGCGTTTGGTGGGCGACCACCCCATTCCTCTCTGCTTGATATTAATGTGCAAGGTATGGTAAGGTACTGAATGTGGACTGCGATTAGCAAACGATTAGCATGGCAAAATAACAGCTGCCAGCCTTTTTCATCGATCCGTATTTACCTGCGGTCGATGTGTAAGAGAAGAGTTCTTTGCTGCGCATGGGCAGTGCACGTTGCCCATTTGCAATACCGTCTGTCTTGTCATTTAGCTGTCAAACTCCGTCAAGATTCGCCAATCTTTTCCGGCTGTAGACGTCCGGACGTCGATCAGTAGATAACCACAGCCTGCTGATGTTTATTTGCATGGGCCGGCTATCCATGCCCACTGTACTGGTTGTTGCATGAGCTCAGTGTCGGGGCTTATAGTACATCGCCTGATAGCATTTCAAAGTTTACATCAGACATATATCGGAAATATATGCATACATTATATTAAAACAGATATAAATAGATGTATACACATCCTATATTAAAAGCACATATGCGTAAATAAATGCATATCTTATATGAAAACGAATATCAGAAAACATGAGGACAATTCAACGGCCGTGCCGTTCATTTGCGTTTAACGTTCGTCCATTACCAATTTTCCATATTGATTGGAGAAGGGAACGAAACAATTTGGTTAGGGGGATAGGGGATCAGGTCCTTAAGCTGTTCTTATGTTACTTGACCCAGTAGGTCACGTGAGTATAGACATACTCACGTGTATGGGTTCTGTCTGTCTGTCTGAGTCTGTCTGAGTGGGTACTTAGATGGTTCTTGAGAACACCTATTGTTAACAAAAGCGAGCTGACTCGCGAACCAGCGCTTTCGTCGACAGGCCTGTATCGGTCACCAGCAGGTCGGGGTTGTCTTTGCCCCTTGTCCGTGCCTTTACATGCGGTATTGCTCACTTTACGTAAACGCAAGCTGCTTAAACATGGTGGGCATTGGGATTGGGGTGCACCGTGGAGTTCCGTGATATGTTCATGAAGTTAACTAAATGGAGTGTTTAAATATGCCAGCGATGCAGCTTTGATTTACTGATCTGTAAGAAGGCATTAGGGTTTAGAGAAGTTGTATGTTATGCCGCGTTTGGAAGATTTCATAAATGCTACCTTTTGCAGCTGTGTGGACATCAGTATTTGTGCTTTTTCGTTTTTCTGTTGGAATATCCATTCTCTTGGAATGGATATTCTATATATATATATATATATATATATATATATATATATATATATATATATATTGACATCTTAGAATGAATATTCTAAAACATATGTATGATCTCCTCCAATATCATTTATACAGCATAAACGGTTAGGAACAGATCCCGTTCGAACACAAGCTTGAATGTTCCGGAATTTCAGGCAACCGACACCTATTGGTTCGTGCGTTTTAAAGATTTTAGGCAGTTACGTGTGACGAGATAGTCTGAATTTCTTGAAGATGGCTTAATCGTTGTCATCCAGTATAATCATAGACACTGATAAAAGCATAGACAACTAATCTGCAGGACCGTTTGCGCACGCTTAATTGGACCCACGTTACTGGTCGGCTGGAATAGGGCCGAATGTTCACCTGCCAAGCAGCGAAGCGAAGCACGTCACTTGTGCCCCGAACACACCACCCACGTTGTGTCATCCAGTTGAGTCAAAAGCTTTGCCTCCTCCCTTTCACCAGACAGGACTGCGGGGTGTTTTAAGTGCCGATTCATTTCGATCATTCGAAAAGTCCCCGAGGCTGGTGTCACAACAGGCAGTCAGCATGAGCCCTCCTTACCTAATCGGAGGCAACAGTTGGACCTCATGTTTCGTTGCTTTTGTGTCTTTGGTGATTTTGGGGTGGCATTTTGTCCAAACGCTGAGGGTTAGAAGCCACGTCGAGGCCATTGGTTTGAAATGCTCCGTTCATGTAAAACATACTGTAATAATATAAGATAATGTATAATACAATCATAAAATATATAATATATTATATATATATATATATATGATAATGATATATATATATATATAGATATATATATATGATATATATAGATATGTGTGATATGTAATGATATATATATATATGATATATATAGATACGTGTGTATATATGTATATATATATATATATATATATGAATAATAAAATAATATAAGATCATGCGAGGTGCGAGCTAATCTTCGCTGCTTGCACAAAAGTGTGTGGAACTTAACATCTTGGCAGTGCACATGGAAAAGTGTGAACAAAAGGTGCGGCGCTAAAACCTCGTGCTGTGCCGAAAGGACGGACTTGCAGCAACATGCACTATCTGCACCAAGCAACCGCCCGTCAGCGGGCCTCCGCACTGAGCGTCATCTATTGAGACCAAACGATACTACGTCACCGCGCGCGTTGTAGCCACGATGGCATGTGCTACCCCAAAATGCTTATTCAAGTCCAGGAGCAGACTATCAACGACTGCACGGTGTGAATTGGCGTTATGTTGATCGGGACAATCTTGCTTGAACAATGGTGACGAACCGGCATCGGAATACCGATCACCAATGTCCAAATCAAGCCCACTGTGCCTTGCTGCGGCGGAGTGAGCTTCAAACTGAAACTAAAATGCTCGGCCATCAATGCTTAGTTTTTCGTTGGGGGTGGTCTGACACCAAAGACGGGGTGCAGGAAAACCGGGACAGATGATACATTTTTTATTTCGTTTTTGTGCAACACGATACCAATCTTTCTACTGAAGCTCGGCAGTCCGCCATCGGTATTTAGATAGTGTCCCCAGCTAGACGTCCCATCGTTTGCGACGCTGCGCATGTTGCACTGGCATGCGAACACGAGGCACGATACTCCATCTGGCCTTCCACACCTGGATGTTTGCCGCCCACAAATACGAGGAGGTGGGAACGCTGGGGTCAGGCCGAGGTGCATCAATGTGCTTTAGGCCGCATTTCTAGATTTGGTGCTGGGCACATAAACTCGGGAATCACTACTGCAAAAGGGGCTCTTCCAAGGAACCACGGCGTAGGGCCAACATGCAAGCAATAGGACTTGTGGCCTGCTTACTGGTGTGTTGCTGTTTGTATCGCTTCGAATGGGCGGGATGGAATCGAATAAACCGCGAGGTAGTGATACCGACCACTTTGCTCTCACCTAACTTTGTAATCCTCAAATATTTCTACTGCTTATGATAATGGATGCAGCGGATTACTTGCAATAAAAGCCTCGTCCAGATTCATGGATCGCATTCAAGCAGTGATAAAAATCGTGGCGGTCTCAGTTTTTGTTAGGTTTTGGCTGACAACAGTGTTCCAGTCATGATCCAGTGACCAATTGAGCAATGGGTAAACACGAACCATACGCCATAGCTGAGACAAAAAAAAAACAGTCAGGGTATGGGGAGAGGGCACATCCATGTCATTCTTTCGTCAGTGCTTTCATCCAGTGAGGGATATGGCCCGGTGTGAGTGTCTAGACAACAGTTCATGACGGAACGTAGGAAAATACAGGTGAGGGTCGCTGGAGGGGCGTTAATGAGCGCTGGAAGGTGTGTGGGGGGGGGGCATTCCTTGCCGTTGGTTGGTGGTAAATTGATTCATAAAAAACAGAAATGAATTACTTGCATCAATCGCCACTTGAATTTTTGCAATGCGACGACCAGTTCTTGAGATACGAGCGCAGTTACTTTTGCCCCCACCCCTATCTGGGTGTTTGCGAGTAGCGAAATAGTCCAGGCAGTGTCAGATTAACAACCAATGTAAAGTTGTAAAGTCTACAAGACGCGTATGCCAATACAAATGCAGGTGCATCCATCGCAAATGTGCCGACAAATCCGTAAACACACCAGGAAGATGTGAATCTGCCGACGCGATTGCTGTGGTATCTCTCTTAAAGTGCTTTCTGATGCACCGCGTCCACACACGGAATAATCGCACCGGACTGCAATCCTTTCAGCCTGCACTGCCGCCGCTAATGCAGCTTTGTATGAGAGTGACATCTGAGCGATCCCATCGGCATGAGATGGACGCTAGTGGTGACAGCCTCGTTTGACTATAGTGCAGCCGCTTTAAATACGGTCCGCCCGGAATAGCTACGGGCACCTGGGGTGGCGGGATGGAGGCAGGTCCGGGTACGGGGGCTCCGCCACGATGGTATGCTGAGGGCACCTGGGGTGGCGCGATGGAGGCAGGTCCGGGTACGGGCGTCACGATGGTATGCTGAGGGCACCTGGTGTGGCGGGATGGAGGCAGGTCCGGGTACGGGGGCTCCGTCACGATGGTATGCTGAGGGCACCTGGTGTGGCGGGATGGAGGCAGGTCCGGGTACGGGGGCTCCGTCACGATGGTATGCTGAGGGCACCTGGTGTGGCGGGATGGAGGCAGGTCCGGGTACGGGGGCTCCGTCACGATGGTATGCTGAGGGCACCTGGTGTGGCGGGATGGAGGCAGGTCCGGGTACGGGGGCTCCGTCACGATGGTATGCTGAGGGCACCTGGTGTGGCGGGATGGAGGCAGGTCCGGGTACGGGGGCTCCGTCACGATGGTATGCTGAGGGCACCTGGTGTGGCGGGATGGAGGCAGGTCCGGGTACAGGGCTCCGTCACGATGGTACGCCGATCCATCTGCATTGAAGTTTGCGTTGACTCACGTTCTTGATTCTTGAGCTGCGTCCAACCTTATCCAATGATCTACCACGCATGCGCACAACATGGTCCGTAGGAGGTCGAGTTGGGATTGGAGGGAACGCGAAAAAGCATGGGAAGTTGTAGATTACTGCTAACACTGCGTGGTGTATTACTTTTCCAGCTCAATGTTTATGTTTCGTATTCGTTGTTACTTTAAAGTTTTCATTTTAACCCTTGATCTACAAAAATTCAAACGAGCTGCTCTCCTGCTGATACTGGCGAACAAAAATTATGACGCCTTTGAGAGAAGAAGCTTTAAACGTTCTAGGGAATCAATTAGCTGGTTTAGAATGTAGCCCTCGCGCAAATTTCACCTATATGACTTTTTAATTGATACTGAGAACAGACGAGCATTCACAGCACCGTGAACTGGTGGCGGAGCCTGGTGATGCAACTGGGAGAGTAAAGGCAGTTGAAATCTAGTGGTTTGAGTAGTTTAGAGTAAAGGTAGTAAACGTTTGTTTTTTGTGTTGCTCTCATAGTTAATATGTCCAGAGGACAGCCCCGTAAAAATATAAGCATAAGTTCAATTTCTGGAGGCACATTTACGGAAACTGTAACCCCGGCCATCGCTGTTTTTGCTCCTGAGCGCACGGGCTCACTTTTTTAGCTTGTTTCACTATCCGACTCTGTAAAAAATGGATGTTATTAGGCGAACTTTTTTCATTTTGATCTCATTTCTACAAATCTATCGAACACCAATGAAACCTTTTACTTTTTTGGGGGGGCACACGTTATTAATGGCTGAAGGGCCATTCCGTTCCAGCACAGGGTGCCTACTGGCTGCCATTCTGGCAACACGGGGCGGGGTCGATCCGGAGAACTTTCGATGGCTACACCACACAGCGGCTCCCTCCCTGACGCAGGAGACCCTCTGACACGGATAGGTGGCTCCGGATCGACGAAGGAACTTTCTATTACGCGACGAGATCCTTTATCGCCGCAGGTGACCAATTATCAATGCATAGACTCCGGTTCGGGTTACTAGGTCTTTGGATGGAATGGGCTCTCTCCGTTCGGTTCTGGGTGCCCTGATTTCACACAGATCCCTTCCATTGTCTCAATGTGGACTCCCTTCATTAGTTCTCGTATCTCCTTTCATTGCCAGAGGGCCCGGACCAACGCAAGAGGCCCTCTTGCATTTGGAGTCTATCCCTGCTCCTGTTCATCAAATACTCCCTTGGCCGAGTCGAGGCCCCTTGTCGAAGCAGGACCCCTGTTAGGCACTGTGGGATCCTGACCGACACAGGGAATCCTCAGTGATGCAGAGGCCCGACAAAAGCGAATCACCTGGCCCAGCCTTGTCTCTGCTTGGAAAACGGGTCCTGGGGTTCCAATAGCGTAGTGATTAACGCGTCTGTTAACGCGCAGCCCCAGCAGCTGAGGACATCGTAAAGCCCCGATGACGACGACGAAGCTGGGCCCTCAGGGCTCATAGCCATACGGAGTCCACTGGACGGAGTTGGCGGTCTCCGACCGAAATAGAGCTCCATACTGTCCCAGGGAGCCCCAATCGGTGAATGAAACTCTCTGACTGACATTTGAGGTGGAGACTCTAAGGGCGGGGAGCCGTCCCTAATGTGACCTACAGCCAGCCCTTCGGGCCCTTGAGCCCTCCATTCGTACCATTGTTTCTTGGTCTTGAGGAACCCCCCCCCCCCTTCGGGTCCCCTCTAGCACAGCCCCTGGCCGACTCTAGACGGCTTGTCGACACAGGACCCCTGTTGGGTACTGAAGGCCCTCGGCCGACACAGAGGCCCCTCATTGTTTCTGGGTCGCCGGCCAGTGCAGATTACGGGCCACCCTGGCGGGCGTCGACATAGAGGCACGTATTCTCAGGGGTCTTTAATCAGTGCAAGAGGCCTTGACCTGCATTTCAGGTCACACCTACGAGACGGAATTCTTCATGTGACGTGGAGCCGACCCTTCCGGCCCATAATCGTCTGTCCAGAGAGGTCCTTCAGGCCACTCGGGCACCGGGGGGGGGGGGGGGGGGCACGTTCCATCTGTATTTCCCTGCTCGTGCCACTGCCAACAAATAGGCAAATATAAAAATTATTCGTTTTGCTCTGAGACTCAGTTCATATCTTCGCCATCTCTCATGCATGCCCATCGGTCACAAAATTGGGAGTTACTGAGTTCTCATTCCTCCAATTTCTGTCAATAAATGGTATAAATGACTATTAGCTTTGAGTTCCAGGGTGGTCAATCACAAATCAGATTCACTTCTCCAATGCCTATCGCCGCAGTAAAATAGTGTTTGTCTATTTTCCACCCATCTTAGATGAGTTCAATCAGGCAGCATCTGTATGGTATTCGCCGCTGCGACCACTGCAGGAGGTGGATTAAAAGTGTACCCCTGGTATCTCAGCATCTGATGGTTGAGTGGGAAGATAGCAAAAATATTCGACATCCCTGGTCAATCTTAACCAGGAATCATCGAGTTAACATCTATTACGTGGCGGGTTGCGTCACAGGTAACACGAGATGCCTTGCAATCGCTACAATCTTGGAACGAGATCGATGCCGTCCAGCTCGGGTAATAATGGTAAAAAAGAACTGAAGCCGGAACCAAACAAACGGGTGTGTTCCGATATTTTGTAATAATGGCATGTGTTGATGCGTGCCAAGTTCAGATGACGTCACGTCAAGCCACGACCAGCTCACCTCACCTGTCATGATTGCCTGCTCTTCCAGGCCACGTGACAATGGAAGCCAATGGCCTGGCGATGCGCCAGTTACGCTGTTTTACTTGTGACAAATGAGTGCAGCAAACCATTTTGGTTTGATAGTAGTAAGCTCACCTCGCATAGCCCCTGAGGTGACCTGGTGTGACCTCACATGCTGTGACTGACCCTGACTGGCAGAAAGTCACACCAGTCGACGGAATTGCCCCCAAAACAGGCTGCAACAAGAATACTGTGATTTTCCACATGTGGTGGCAAGAATCGCGTACAGGCCTTTACTGATAACGCCATAACTAGGTGACCTGAGCAAACAGGATTTTTCAAATAGACTGCCTTTCCGTCACGGGACATTTTGTGACACACCTGGCACGGCACGAAAGTTCTTCACAAATTCCGGGGGTGGGGTGGGGGGGGGGGGGAGGGGGTGAAGTGGGCACCTTAACTTCTCAGTTGGTCGTGGGCTGACCAGAAAGCTGGAAAACCTACCCGGCACATTGGTAGCACCAGTCGGAAATTATATCGCAATTTGGGAAAAGCTCTTGCTGCCTCCCCCGCGTATTCGGAATAGCGGGTTCGCTAGAGGGATGCAGTGGGATGCCTGGAACTGGTGCTGACATCAGTCCAATCTTATTTGTGCATCGCACATCAACTGCAACCAGCAGTAAAAGCGTATACGAGGCACATGCCGTTTCGCTGCAGCACAATTTTTCGCATTTTGTCACTTCTCTGTGCACCTTGTGTGCAGTTACTTCGACTGTCCATCTACTGGTGGCTATGTTTTCAGTTTTACGTCCGTCAAACTTGTTACAGCAGCAATGAAAAAACGTCTACGTTTTATTCCCACCTATGGGTTCCAGTAGGCCAGGCGGTAAGTGCTATATCAATTTCGCTGGACACCAAAACCGGAACCCATACTTACTTAGGTGGCCGCCTGTACAAGCCAGATTGGCTTACAACTAAAAATGTATATAGTTACGCTAAGCTTAAAAAGTGAACAAGGTGAGAAGTGGCATATATTTCTCGCTGCCACATCAGCATCCGTTTTTACCCCTCTACAAGGAACGAGCTCCGAAACGTCATTATTTCAAAGCGGTGCATAAATTTAAAATCGCCTCCCCGATCAGAAAACTGCACCTTTTTGGCGGCCTTATTGATTTGGCTTCATTTTATTGTTCTTTTGAGACGTTCGACAAGCATCTGTACCAATTTATTCCTACATTTAGCTCTTATGCCATCTTTTGCTCACGAACGCAACATAAGTCACAATCACCGCAGTCTGCAAAAGTAGTCTGTACGTAAGTGCCTGCACGCATGCACATCGACATCAAAATAACACAAAAACACCAGCTGCCGCCTAGCGAAGCCCATCCCCACCGGGAGCCCATCACTGCCACCGGCTTCCGGACGTCATCCATCGGCCGTTCTCGCTCGGGCCCGCCGGCGACGACGCGCCTGCCGTGCCAGCGGCGGCCGGCGGGCCGGCGGCGGGACGGCGCGGCGCCGCCTCCGATGCGGCGCGAGTGCCGCACGCCGCGGCCGCTTTGATCCGCCGCCATAAAACTTTAACGACCAGCGTAAAATGTGTCCGGCGACCGCCTGTTGTGACCGCCGCCGCCGCCTGGCCGCCCCGGAAGCGACGCGCGCGCGTCCTGCGCCGAGCGTTTAGGCGGGCCACCGCTGGTAAGAGCTCTCCCATGGCGAGCGTCGTGAGTTTTTGTGGCGTCGGCGACTGAGGAGCGCGCGGCGGCCGCATTCTGACGTTCGGGCGGCGACCACACACAGACAATGGCCACGTATCGGGCCTGCCAATCGCTAAAATGCTGCCCCACGTCAGCCGACTTGATTTATACCCGACAAAGATTGATGATTTATTGCTGAGCCACCCAGGAGTAATCCGGTCATTAGTCACCTTTTTTGCCAGACTCATATATTCTGAGCCTCCTAATGGGCAGCCGGGCTTAAAATTGTCAATTGCAAACCTGTATAAGGATGCGAGCGAGGTCCGGGCGGCGGTCTTCAAGCGGGCATCTTGCTCGAGCCGGGCGGCACATGAAACTCTTTCGCGGGGCGCACGAGCTTCACGAGTGTCTAACAATGTCAACATTTAGACGCTTGCACACAACAACATGTGCAAAAATGGTCGACACGGCCACCAGTGCAGTTTGTTTGAGGTAAAAATGTCAACGTTACCTGCAGGTGTTTTGCGGACACGGGCATCACGCCAGTTATGGCGACAATGCTATTTTCCGAGTTAGTTACTTGTCAGAGTTGTATATAACCATGTAGGCGTGAAGAGGTGTGGATAAACCACACATTCGTACTGCGTTGGTGAGTGAACCGAACATTTTCTTTGCGTGAGCCTTTACGCCTGTAAGTGACTAAAAGATCCAGCTGAAACTGAAAGTCATAAAAGGAAAAATTCCCCCCGCCCTCCCAAGAAGATAGTTAAAATAATGCTCATCCGTACATTACATATACGTGTAAACGGGTATGCATCTCATGGTGAGATATGCTGGTAGCCTCTCGAGACACCCCAGCTATTTTGACGCTCGAGGGCGCAACTCACTTCGCAGCTCACTTTTGCAGTTGACGCGCCCTTATACACCAATGACTAACTATCGGGAGCCTTTCTCATCATTAATCTTCTCAGCCACTCCTTTGGCCTCTAGAAAGCATTGGTCAGCCTGAACAACATCTGATCACCTCCCGGATGACCATCTTATGGAGCTAGGGATCCACTTGGAATCCTTTGATCGCTGCTAGGGCTCTGTGAACGTCACCGTAATGTTTTCCCTCCTGACGCTGTACTATGAGCACATACGGCTGCCTCTGAAACTGTTCTACATCTGATCTATCGTTCGTTATGGAGGCGAGACTATCCTGAAGCTCTGACCGCCCACAGGGGCTGGTCGTTTTAGGGCACACGTTCGTTGTGGTACAACATATGATCTCCCGCGTAATAAAAGACCGTATAACCTAGAGATCAGTCGATGTTGCCTAGCCAAATGCGCTAACAGTGGAGCTTCTGCCTCTTGAATTACAGCAGACTCAAGACCGTTCATAAGCCCTAGGCGTCTAAGGGCTTCTTGCTACCTTGGAGTTGTTTAACCAGTTGGACCATATGTTCTCCTGAATAGTCCGACTGCTTTCGGGGCCACTCAAAATCCTTAAGAGATTCTATACCGTGTTAAGATTCATCAGCGATATTAGCCCCCCCGCCCCCGCCGCCCCCGCCGAGAAGATTCTCGTTTGAGTTCAGTATGCTTCCATTTACCTGACAACTGGCTTTGGTATCAAGCATCCTTGACATTCTTCAGTACTCGAAGGCAGCGGGCTTACCTGGATAGATTACTTGGATAATGGACACTTACTTTGAACCCTTGATCGTCTCAAGCGAGGTGCCTCTGGAAATATCACAGCATTCTTCATCGTACTACCGTCTAACGGTCTGATAACTCACACCCATCGCCGTTTGCGTAAACTGACTTGTAGTGCCCTACCTTTTCAGCCTATCAAAGGTGACCATCGGCTATTTCGACGCTATTTGGATGCTGAAACAAGAACTCAAAGTCGCATAGGGATCCTCCATTTATCTCTGCCCTACCGTCTCGGGCCCTGTACTGCACCCTGCTTCAAACTCCACTTGAGCTCTCCACCCTCCTGACCGTCCTATATTACGTTTGGGTAGTTCTGTGACCTAGACCCGTCTCAGATTCTCCAATTCCACACATCATGTCCTGTCACCATGGGAGCCAAGTACACCTTTGAGCATTGAACATTCAACGGACGGATACAAAATCGCGAAAACACGGTACGGACAGCCCGTACCACACCTGTACCTGTACCTGACCTGTACCGCCGCGGGTACTGGTACGGCCTGTACCAGTACCCGCGGCGGAGAGGTGTCTGGACTGCTAATGCGGGGCTTTAACAACACCAGGGCATGCCGACCGGTATTAGATGCATTGAATCCCTGCCAGTGCCAGCGTCAATCAAACCTTACTGTCCGTACAAGGACCCTCAGGTGCCTCGGCCGGCGTCGGTGCTGCGCCGGACCAGGCTTTTCGAGACTACCCCTAAATTGCAAGCTTCCCAGCACGCGCCCGTTCCCGCCACATCTTCCGTCAATCAAAAATGTTCTCACTTTGCAGTCATTGCTTGGTGAATGGAGTATATATATATACCTACTACTTCTTAGTTACTAGTTACTGCAAAACTTTGGTTCGCTACTTTAAACTGAACACATAATTTTTGGTCAGTATAAAAAGACGATTGCTATGTATCATTTGAAGATAATACACAACATTCATTTTCATTCACGCGGTGATAATTGTAAGGTCAACCTAAGGTAGCGAAACAAGATTCTAAGTTACAAATAACTTCCTGATAATACCGTTGGTGGTTGTAGTTCCAATATAAGAGCTGTACACTTTGTATTCGTTTCGCCGCGGTGTCGATCGCATTGCCAGTGCATCACGTGCAGTCACGCCTCTCCAACAGGAGGGAGCGGGCTTTACATGGGGTGCACACGTTAGCGCAAGCTCCGAGAGTTGCGACTTATTGGCTAAAAGATCATTCAATTGCTATATTTCTGCTACGTTGGTTGGCTTAGGCATAATCTCAGATTTACACACAATATCCATAGGACCACCACTGCACGCACACTTTCAACCAGTAGTCGTAAATACGGTTACAAATAATTTACGTTAGCAACAGCTAGGAGCAACAAACGGGTCGTATATTACCACGTTTCTAATTTGACTAGCTTGCTTTGGTAAAAATATGCACATTTCCATCCTTCTCCCACACACTGACAGCGCCTGGACACAACGTCGCTATCCGGGCATGCAATGTTCGCAACATTTATCACAGATTGAGTCGCTTTTTCTTGCTTTTCCTCCGAAGTTCTTTCTCCTCTTCTTGGAGGCGCTCCGCGAGCTCCCTGCGGCGTCGCTCAATCCCCTGGGTCCAGTCCTCCTTCGGCGGCTCCTCCGCAGCCGGCCGCTCCCGCTTGCCTGGCTCGGCGCTGGCCGGCGGCGGCGGCGCGAGCGGCCCCGGGCCCTGCTCCGGCGGCAGGGCCTCCCACGCACTGGAGTCTACCAGGTCGGCCGGACGGGCGCCGAGGCCGGCCATCTCGGCATCGAAGCGCGCCGCGTCCAGTGGCTCCGTGCGCAGCCCTTTCAGGATCAAGTGCGCACCGGAGCGTCGGTAGTCGTCCAGCTCGCGGTCGCGAGCGGCCACCTCGGCCAGCAGGCGGCGCTCGCGCTGCTGCGCCTGGCCTAGCGCCACTAACAGAGGGCGCACCAGGCGCGCTGCCAGGCCGCCGGGCAGCACGCGCAGCCGGAACTCCCAGCACAGTGGCACGCCTAGACCGTGGCTGGTTAGTCGAATAACATCTCTGTCCCAGGCGGCGCCACTGTCGCTGCGACCGAATGCCTCTTCCAAATATGGCAGGACCTGCTCACCAGTGGCCTCCAGCGAGGGGTTCAACGTCTGAAAACGCTGCAGGAATGCAGCGGCGTCCATCGTCTCGGAGAACACCTTGGAGAGATTGGTGACCAGTAGATTGTAACCTCCACTGGCACTAGAAAATTGGTAAAGGACATCACCAAGCCCCTGCCATGCACGCCATGGAATGGCATGAGAGCTGGACATCTGAAAAAAGGACACAAATGAAAGGGCACAACTCTGTGATAGGCACTGTTGAGAGACTTGCCATTTTGGTTTTCCAGCTACTGCAAATGCATGACCATAAATTGGACAATGTCCATTACCTGATGTCTGAAAAACTGATGCTGGGAACATGGTATGATCATAAATTAGGTTGTGTTATGATAGTTCTACAATGCATACTAGTCATACAATGAATACAACATAAATACTATATAGTTGTATAATGAATATAACACTACTAAAACATACAAGATAAGCAAATAGACACATCTGGGAATAAGCTCAGATCTGATGTAGCACATTCATTTGACCACAGCTGTGGAACTATTGACCTTAACATTCTTTCACTTTAAAAACTATCACCTCCAACATCATTCTGGCTGCTGAAAATATTTTGGTAATACAGTACTTTGGTTATTTGTTCATGCACCCTGTTATCTATATCTAACCTCATCAGTTCCGCTATTCAGTGTGTGCACTTTAAGAAAAATATTCTTAGAATCAATATCTATTAAGATATTGCAATTTTGTGTATTGTGCCTATGACTGCCTCCCATTGCACTGTTCTTATGCCATTATTGGTCATTGGTTGTGGTAATCCTTATTTATCAAATGTTATGCCTAAGTCCTTTACAGCTACCAACAAAATCAAACCATTATGTCCATGGTAGCAAAAAATTGCAACAAATAGCAAGATCACAACATCTAAAAACAAAAAGTGCAAAAGATTGTATACTACCATTTGGCTTCAGCCCATCCCTCCAATCTTTGATAAGAAAATAACCCAAAACTATAAAGAAACACATTTTTGGCATCCTTTAAAACATATTTTATTGGGTTTCATTGCCCAGCCACCCTTGGAGTAAAAAGCTTAGATGTACAATCAGATTATCAGCCCTTTCTTCCGGATTTCAGGTTTGACAAAAATCACCCGCAGCCCGGCCCCACATTCTGCACCAAACTAACTGCCTTCCCGCCATTAAAATTCACATGTCACATTTCGCTACTCAATGGAAACAAAGGATAATAATCTGTGCACTTTGGTGCTCGAACGCCCGCGCTTCTACGAAGAAGTTTTACTTTTAATAGGACAACACCGTTACATTCACCCTCCCGCCGCGTCCCGCCCCACCTCGGAACTCAATTTGTATGGCCCAAGTCGGGCTGATGTCAGTCACAGTACATTCGCATCATTCGCGCGGTGTTTGTCTTTGAATCGTGGAGTATTTTCGAATTTGACAACCGAAATGAAACGTAGAGCTTGGCCCTATTTACTTAGAGTATCATGACTTCTCAGCCATGGCTTTCATTTCTCAAAATATGAGGCTATCCTCATTTTCATCTCTATCTGTAGTTTTCCCCGTAGTTTTATTGCTATTTCACTGAATGATTCATCTTTAATATAGTCCCTGATTTTCGATAACCATGGTAACAGGTTGACCATATCTAAACAAACGACAACCGTGACATTCTTTGCGGGCATGGAGCGATGGATTTGTGTCCAGCATATCTATTTCATTGTGCCTTTTCTTAAAGTTTTAAAGAGCAATGGTCCCAGTTCATTTGTGCAGTAGACAGACTATCAACATAATTCAGCCAAATGGAAGATAAACTGAGGGTCGCTTCTGACCTCCTCGGTGACGAGTCGGACCATGGGACACCTAAAGAGGGGGTTTTTGCCGCTATGGATCAAGTACATGTGCTGATCTCATCGACTCCGGAAGCAGCTGTTGCTAAATGTAAGTGGCTGCTGTATTGTTGGACTGGAGAGGTATGCTTCATTGTGATGTGGTTCACATAATGCATCATTTAAAAAAACATTTATCAAGTGGATTTTGGAGCACAGAAGGCCTAGCAAAAGTCAGAATGCCAAGAAAGCTTAATAGCAAAATTTTGTATTGTGCTTGCACTACATATTTGAAACTCCACTTGATGTGAGAAGTAGGTTGAACCATATAAATGTCTAGGTGATCCTCAAGGTACTGTTTGAAAGATGGCCCATATGTAGGTCACAGTACACTGAGATGCTATGTTCCGACACTCCAGCCCCATACCTTTCCATTTGTGCATTCCATACTCCCTGCATTCCACATGTGGTTCCATATTTGGTGCTTGAAGGTTTAAGAATGCCTCTGTATTTGATTGAGTGGACCTGTTACCATGGAGTGGACCTGTTAACATGTTCTGCCACTACCGGCCTCAACTGGCGTTATTCTGACCTGGTGCCTTCAGGCCTGGTATCCTCTGAGATGGTGCTGTTACTGGCATCAGAAGACAACCGAGTGTGCAAAGCTGCCATCAGCATCATCACCAGCATGGTGAAGCATGTGGGCGAGCAGATCAAGGTCACGCTTTGTGACCAGGAACGCTTCCTGGAGCTGCTCGACGAGTTGGTATACAAGCTGTCGACAGTCAGCGACGTACAGTGCGCATGGTGGGTCTCCATACCCCTGAAAATATCAGTCTGCTGGCGCATGTTGGGGTAGGGGTCTGTATCCATATTCCATGTCCTCATAGATATATTCAAAGTGAGACCCAGAAAGGCACCTCAATCGACGTCCATTTAATATCCATAAAGAGCAAGGCAACCTCTTGCTAGCGGCAATGACACCTCCATACCTCGCGACGTATTCCAACAAAGACTGTGTTGGCAGCTCGATTGTGCGTCTTCTGATGTCAATGATCGAACGCGACGAAGATGTACTCGACGTTTTCTGCCACAACTACCGTGGTATCCGACCTGTGCTGAAGAGGTGGCAGGGCGATGGCTTTGACCTCTTGCTCAAGAAGTTCGGTGACGCCGTGACGTCAGGTACGGTGTGGCCAAACGCCGTGTGTATCGAGTAATTTGTTGAATGCTGGCATAACAATCTGAATCCGGTAATGCTTGCATGCGCTTGCGGAATATAACGGCGAAATGCCTCTGCTTTAAGGAGGACTACATCAGCTGTGTTCATATAGCTCTCTGCAGGAAACTAAACCCTTGCACCCAAATTAACATGCCTAATTTAGTTGCAGGTTGCATTTTGTCAAGTGTTTATATTGTCCAGTTCGCCAACCAATAAACGACACCTGCTCCGTTCATGGTTCCGCAAAAAAATGCCACTCCATCTCTCCTGCAATTGTACCACTCCGTACGTCTCCCCGCCCGCTGGCTAGTGTTGGCAGTGCCTCCCCCCGCAGGCGACCTGGCGCTAGCCGAGTCCGAGCACAGACGGCGCGCCGCCACCGCCATCCAGGCGCTGTACCGGGGCCACCTGCTGCGGCGGCGACTGGCGCGCGCCACCGGCACCATAGCGCGCCTCCAATGCCGGATCAGGTGAGCCGGCCACGGTGCACCGCCGCCACAGCTGTGTCGACGCTGGCTCCTCCGCCTGGGTGTGAAAGCTTGTGAGCTTGGGTGGGTTGTTTCCGACTCTGGAGAACGGGGCGGCTGCTTCGGCGCTCAGACTATCGCCCGACCGAGGCCCGTTTGGGAAAGCGTTGCGGCCGACGGCAAGCGATAGCTCGCCAGAGCCGCTCGTGAGGCTGCGCTGGCGACCGACTGGCTGTGTCGCGCTGCAGGTGGCGACGCGGCCGTGCCGCCCGCCAAAAGCTGGTCAAGTCGCGCGAGGAATGGGCGGCGTTTCGAGGCGCTCTGGAGCGGCAGCAGCAGCGGCGCCAGCACACTGAGAGGGTGCTGCAGAACGTGTCTGACATCAGCGCTGGTGAGCAGCTGAACCCCCTCCCTCGTGAGATGCCGTAACTGATGACGCTGTTGCGCTGTGGGCGCCTATTGTATGATCGCTTTTGGCGGACTAGGCTCAGGCCTGTCCCAACAGCGGGCGTATTCAATGCCAGAGAGAATGCCAGAACAGCGTGATAAGAATATTTGCTGTCCCCACGTCGGAGGCATAGCATCCTGCTTTGGCATGTAATATAAGCAATGTACTACGATGCATCGCGACCCGTTTCAGAAAAAGTCCCGGCCTACCTCCGAGACCGCCGGAGGACGGCAGCCGCGCGGATCCAGACCTACTGGCGCGCGTACCGAGTCCGCCGACAGATGGCAGCGTGGCGCGAGGACAGGCAGCGCCAGCGGGCGGCGGTGACCGTGCAGCGGTGGTGGCGCCACTGTCTAATCCGGCTGCGGGCCGGCGCCGCGCAGGGCCCGCTCTTCCAGTTGACGGAGGAAGACATGGAGAAGTACCAGCGGCAGATTGACAGGTGTGAGGTTGGAATGGGCATAGCTGTAAAATTTGCCGTTCGGTTCGTTGCTTTTAGGGGACATATCCGAGAATTGCGAGAGCTGCAACAATGGGCGCAGGACCGATTACCACACTGAAACGTCACAAAACGTGATGCGGTTGGCAGTTTCACCGCGTGCAACCCACACTGAACCACCACCTGTACTATGCTGTCACACGGCCGCGCGGCTTCGGGCGCCGGTGCACGTCGCGGCCGCCTGGCTCGAGCTCCGCCGCTGTTGCAGCTCGCTGGAGACGGCAGAGCTGGCGGCGCGGCCGGCGGGCGGACCGGACCGCGCCGCGCTGGAGCGGCAGCTCGCCGAGTCACAGGCGCTGTTCGGCCGGGCGGCGAGCCGGCTGGCCTCGGACGCCGCCTGCCGACGCCGCTGCCGCTCGCTGCTGGCGCAGACGCAGGCCATCTGCACACTGCTGGAGGCGCCGGCCGGCGAGCGGTCACCGGTTGATTTCTGGTGCCCGTCACACCAGCTGGCGGCACGCGCGCGGCACCTGCACCGGCGCGCCGTGGCCCACGCCGCCGCGCCCTGGTGGCGCCGGCTAGATGACTTCGAGGACGGGTACTGACGGTTGTCTGATGAGGGGTGCCCGTGTGGAACGGGCGGAAACAGTGCGTCGGCGATTATAGAGGCGTCTCCAGCCCGTTCCAGTGTTTGATTGGTCGCATGCATGGATTGGCCAGCTTAACTGGCACCTGCGGTTTGATTTGGGCTGCGAAGTGATCACCGTTTAATACATATCCATCGCAAGGAAACATCACATGGAACGCACGAATATATTAGTCGGTACGATTTTGCGTGGTGCTGCCGATATATGCATAGGACTGGCCAGAATCCTGTGGTTTCCATTTACGCCGCTACATTCACGAATACGATACATGGAACTAAGCTATGTACTGCTACCAACACCGGGTAAGTTTGACCTCCCATAGAACTAGCCTCAAAACACGTGGCTGCCTCTATCCAAACAAGAACATTGACCGTGAGATTACACAAGGACTAACGTTCAGGTAAACATATTGTATCACGTTAAACGACTGAAGCCAGGCAAATACGACCCCAACGTAGGTAAGTACGAATACACACATTAGCGTTACCAGAATGACGCTCAGGCTAACTACGTAAAGTAAAGGACAAATCAGATCGATACCATCACCAGAAGCACAACAACTAGCCGGGGTCCGCGGTCATTTCCGTGTGGTCGCCGGTGCCATCCAGGGCCCGCTCAGCCACTAGTCTTCGCTGTCCGCCTCCTTCAGCAGAATCTCGAAGCTGAATGGTATGAAGAGGTATCCCTCGCCACTGTAGAACTTGGACTGAAACTCGACCCTGAGGGGAAGGGGGAGGGGGCGGGTCAGCACAGCGGGACTCTGTGCGGCCCGGTCGTGCGGGACAGTCCCCGCGCGACGCTCGGGCGTCCGACCCGGACCATTCGGCACGGACGCAAACGAGCAAACCTCTCCGCCGCGTCGCAGTCACAGACACGGCCTGGGCACTGGCCATCAGTTGGAGCGTCGGTGCCCGGCTGGCGCACGGTCGCGGCGCGGCAAACACTGCCGATAAGAACACTAGCGGCATTGGCCAGTGCAGCCGTTGTCCCGAACCGAGAGTGCATTACGTTGCTAACCAATGGAATCGTTTTCTTCGTTTCGACGGCACCATCGTGATATCGCTTACCGAGTCGTGACAACACACCAGATCCATGGCTGTGCGCACAGCTCTCCAGGAAAATGAGTCTCCGGCTATCGGACACTCACCAATGCAGGCGGAGTGTGTGCAGGAAGGCCGACAAGCCCTCCATCACGATCAGGATGCTGACTGTCAGGGCGGCCCAGGCGGCGAAGATGATGTACAGCAGGATGCCACCCCAGTACTCCTGCGTCAGGCTCAGGCCCCTGACCAGAACCATTGTCCACAGCACCTCCGACAGCTCTGTAAATGAGACGCAAGGGCGTTGGTGGGTGTGCTGACTTGCGTCGCAGGCAGAGGAGTAGCTGCGCATATCGGTCGTAAGCTTGATCCATGTGGAAAGACCTATCCTTTACCTAAACTATAATTTGCTGGTCACCGGTCTTCATATTTCATCGCCAATGCCTACCTCCTTTTCTTAGTTATATTAATCTGAGTTATATTAAAGGTGTAATGCCCTTCCCTTCAAGTATGTTGCGCAACAGTCCAGGACATTTTACAAAGTGCAAAGCGAGCACGAGCTGGGACCAGATGCTGGCTGACATGTGATGGTCCCTAGGCCAGACCCAGAGCGCTGGGATTTTCAAGAGCAAGGGACGGGGAGGCAGAGAGGGAGGAGGGAGCTCAGATAGTATTGGGAAGCCTCGCTGTTCACTTCACTTCTTCACTTTGCTCAGGCGTACAAAAAAGACATCCTTATCTGCAGGCCAGATGACACTTATTATCATTTGGCCTACTTAATCGCTTCTAATATAGAAACAGCATGACTGACCACAGAACATGTGATCCATCCAACCAGCCCCCTGACATTGTCACCAAAAATCAAAGGATAGCCCATAGGCGTTGTATGACCATGGCAAGTCGAGGCGCCTTAAAACCCCAACACTCAACCACAAAGGAGCCCAGATTCTAGCTAATGATGCCATATCTGGTCCACAGCAGCAACACCGAAGCCAAGCGCAGTACTCACGGGAGTGCGCCAGCGAGAGAGCCCAGAGTCGCAGGTAGGAGGCCGTGTGCGACACGGAGCCCAGCACGTACTCCACGGTGTGGATGGCCTGGTGGATGCAGATCTCGCTGAACTCTTCGTCGTCGCTGTGTCCGCCGCCGCCGCCGCCACCGGCCGTCGGCGCCGCCACGTCACCGTTCGTCGCCGGCAGCTGGCTGCGCGCCGCGTTCCTGCGCTGCCAGAAGATGAGCGCCGGCTTGGCGATCAGCATCCACGGGATGCAGAGGACGCCGATCAAGAGCAGGAAGTATTGGAAGCCCTTCTGGCCGTCGAACAGGTAGCCGTCGCAGTACTCCTCGCCCAGTCCGCTGCCCTTGGAGTCCGCGTTCATGTCCTTGAGCAGGAACATGTTGATAAAGATGAGCAGCAGCGAGGGGGCGCAGTGCGTGCCGTAGCGGATCTCTTCCGGAGTGGTCGGGTTGAAGGGGGCGCTGTACATGATCCACTTGAGCAGGCAGAGCATGCACAGCCAGCCGAACAAGCAGAGCAGGAACAGCACCTGCGGCAGGAACATGGTGACGATGTCCGAAAACTTGCGGAAGTACCTGCCGGCAGAGAGGAGGGAGAGCGTCAGTCGTCAGCAGCAGGATGCGACACCGGCTTTAACGGCGAGCGGCACCGCGACGCGACGTCAGTTCGCCGGCGCAACTGCCGCCCGCGGCGTCGCTTCGGCATTCACATCGCACCGAAACACTCGATGGTCGACCAGCCGAGGCATGCGCATGGGCTTACATGTAACACCGCCCACAGCAAACACGATCGTTCCCATCCGAGCGCCGCCGCAGATGCGGCCAAAGCGCGCCGCGCCCGCCCGCCAGCACTCGCCGGTAGTTGTAGACGGACAGGATGACGCCGAAAAGCATCTGCGCCACGCCGAGCAGCACGGAGATCTTCATCTTGAACGCATTCTGGTAGGTGACGCGGTTCGAGGCCACCTGCCAGACGGGGTCGAAACCGAAGCCGTACGGCACGCCGTAGTAGCAGGTTGCGTTCTCCGGCGGCAGCAGCAGCGTCTCCGAGTCCGAATGCTCGATCTCTTCCACACGGAAGCAGTTGCGCCAGGACGAGCCCAACACGTTCACCGACTTGGAGAAGATGTCGTTGTAGATGAAGCCCGTGTATATGGAGAAGAGGCCCATCAGCAGGATGATGTAACGGCCGCCGAAGAAGATGGACGCAATCTGCAAAAAAACAGTCACATGGCGTCAGATGATCCCACACATGGCCAGCGACTTCGCTAATTAAAGGGCAAGACATACGGGTGGTCAGCGAGCAGTCTGATTGGATAGTCACAAATCTAACTCAGTCAGAAGGCAACATCGTATTGCACACATCAGCCTTTCTATCTGCATCAAACACTGTTGGCTACAATCAGTTCAGTAATGATTGATATTTCTCCGTTCCAGTTGGTTGCATACGATCAATGTATAAAAATTCAAAGACTGCATGAGTGGTGTTTCGCGGCACTCACACATTATCGACGAGTGATATGCAAAGCGTCACTGCACTGGCAACACACCTCATTGTCGATCTTTTTGGCGGCCAGCGGCTTCTCCTTCCAGACCATCCAGCCAGCCATCAGCGCCATGATGATGCCGTGGCCGAAGTCGCCGAACATCACGCCGAACAGGAACGGGAACGTGATGATGGTGTACGGAGCTGCCGGGCAAGCACCGTCAGACGGTCAAGGCCTGCCCAGCCATGCATCCCTTAACCGCGCCAGCGGTGCGGTTAAGGGATGACGCGTTGTAACAACAACGATGGCGTGTTTTAATTCTGCCACAAATAGTGATTCATACGGTGATTCAAGTGTAACACACGGATGCGAACTAATGCAGTCTTGCAGACCCGTATGTCATGACGTCTAATTGATATAACGTTTTCATCGCATGTTCATTGTGATACTCTCCGAGACAATCCCATCCTGGTATTTCCCCTCCGGCAGCACTCCTCCCCATCCACCAACCGCACCGCGGCGCGCGCCTGCTCACCGGGGTTCATTTCGCGGTACGAAGCGACGCCGTACGCGTCCACCAGGTCCTGGAAGCCCTGAGTGAACTTGTTGGTGCGGTTGTATGTGGGCGGCGCCTCTCTGGTCTGGATGCTGTTGAGCACGGGACTGACGGAGGAGCCGGAGCGCTCCGAGCCCCGCCGCAGCGCCAGCTGGATCGTCTCCGTGTCGGCCGCCGGCACCCAGCACTCAGCGATCAGACACTTCTGCGTCACGTCCAGGTTGAACCAGTTGAGCGTATGATAGATGGCCTTGATCTTGCGCACCTTCACGAACCATGTGCGGATGTTCTTGGCGGCGGCCACCAGCACGCGGTGGCGGTGGTCCTGGGTCTGGGCCAGCACCTGGGGCGGCGCGGCACGCAGGTTGCCGTCAGTACGGCTCATCCGGGGGGAAGGGGGGGGGGGGGGGGTGAGCGAGCGGTCGACTCACTCGATTGTCCAGAGCCCAGCTAGCTTTTGATTCGTACAATGCCGTTAGGGCGATAGTAGCTTTGCATCAGGACCCGCCATTAATTCACACTCGTCAAAAATCATGGAAACATTACCATACCAAAGCCACATCTGAACTCATCACACGCTGCGCAAGCCACACCCGACGTGCGGCCTTATTGCACGCTGATGCCCTAAAGCAAATACGCCTCGGCATCGCACGATCCGTCCGCCCGGCCACAAGCTCGAGCGCACGCCGCACTCTGGCCGGCTCTGACCGTGTTGAGGTCCTCGATGCGCGTCATCACGCCCATCTTCATCTCGCGCCGCTCGGGCGGCGTCTCCGGACACGGGTAGAGCGTGGCGCGGAAGCCCTCGCAGATCTTCTTCACGCGCGTCTTCAGCTGCTCGCCTTGGAAGAAGATGATGAACACCGACTTGTAGACTTGGTCGCCCTGCGTGGCAAAGGAATGTTCGTGAAATATTTGACTCTTCATCCACGGTAGCGAAGTTCCGCGCCCCACCTTCGCACATGCTCCACAGATTTACGAAGTACTTGGAATCAACGGTCGCGCGGTTCGGTTAGGCTTCCGAATTCGGCTGTGCTTCGGTTCCCGTAGCTTCGCTGGGAAAAGAGACGTTGATGAAAAGAAGAGACGTTGACGACGGCGTTGATGCTGGAAGCGTTGCCATCCACAACATAACATTCATCCGTGCCTAAACAACACGAGGAGGATCTCGGCTGACATATGCAGCCTGCTATCACTCACCGTCCATGAGAGTTGGCTCGAATCACTTCCGACACCTTACACACTCACCGAGACGGGATCCTCGAGCGCGGCCTCGATCTGCGCCTGGCGCACGAACACGTTGCCGCGGCAGGCCCGCCACAGCATGCGCTCGAAGCCGGGCATCCGCTCGCGCTGGATCACGCCGGCCACGAAGCTGCGGGCGCCGGGCGGCCCCGTCACGTCGGCACACAGGGCACGGCCACGCGCGGGAGTCCCGACACGGGCACATGGACACAGTCGGGCTGTGGCAAGAAACGGTGGTCCCCCCGCGGCCGCCAGGGTCCTGCGTGATGATCCGGGCTTTAGGGCACGCCGACTAACCTCGTCATATTGCGCCCCGAGGGTCCTACACAGAGGCCTGAGACCATGCGCGGTGTCCGCCGTTCCCAACAACGCGCGGCTGGACAGGGACGTAGCGGCGAGATTGGGGGGGACGGACATTTTCTACGGCAGTGCACGCGGAGCTCAAAGTTACAGGTCCAATCCCGAGATGGTCGAAACTTTACGTTGGAAAGCGAAGCGTTCGATTAGCGGCATCGATCGCACTGGTTCTGCTCATTTTGACACCCACGGTAGGAGACATTTCCTTTAGCCTGGTAATGCCATGGTGTTCTTCCCCCTTCCCCTTCCCAACACCGTCGGCACCGAGACGAATAAACCGAGGGTCGTACGGGCTAGTACACATGTCACACTACACTGCACCCACAAGTGCAACATGGGGACGGGCGCACAGCTATTACCAGTGCAAAACGGTAGTTACGTGTTCTCGTTCGTCCCCAAATTTGGGATTACGTACTGCGATCCCACTGCGAAAAATCGTCCCAAGCCCCAGCTTTCACAAACATCGGCTAGATCCGCAAGAACCCAAAGAGCAGTGCATCAACTGCATCAAATGAATGCGTCGGTGCATCAATTGAATGAGCTGAATCACAGCAGTGTGTAAGCAGGAAGTTCGAAGTTCTGTCTTAATATGGTTCTTCCATACAGACAGGTTGATCAGTGTAGATCAAAGCAGATAGAAAGCATACGTCATTCGTGCACAGAAACAACGGGAAAGCTCCCGCCTGCGATGCAAACCATGCGGTGTGTGATCGATCTCGACTTGTGTGAAGCGTGGAACCCAAGACCGAACCGTAGCCAAAGGCAATGATAACCAAAAGAGCAAGATGCTCAAGACATAAGGCAGCCAATAACCAGCATGAGTCCAACAGTAATTCCTCTGATAAAAACGTACTCAAGTGCACGACGTATTTCGGCATAATGGTCTTCAAACAAAATATATGTTCGTGAAATCGGCCAAAGAAAAACAACATCGAACACATATGTGGGAAATGATCGATCTCTACGCTTTGCAGAACGGCACGCCGGAACGCCCTAAAAGTGGACGTCCACCGTCCACCATTGCTATGGAAACTATGCTTTCATACGGTTTCGAAATAGCAACTTGAGCGCAACCGGCTAACTCGGCTACACCATGCAGCTAGCTTAAAGTAGTCATCTCCTCTGGTTACTGACATTGCACAGTAGTCTCACAAACGCCTCAAACCGAACGAATCCATGGCTTGCGCACGAAGACCGTCTATGCACCTACCCGTCTATGCACACTGCACTCCTTATGGTAACCAACACATTGTCTGTTTTCCTCATCGTCAGGAATCCGACAGTTCTCCATCCCTGCGACGCCATTTCGCCAAGATTTTGGACTGGTTTCAGCGCGCACTCTTCGGTCCTTTTGGTTGTTAGAAACGTTTACGTTTTCCATGCTAATCGAATGGAGCACGTGAAATCGTACCGAAACTGTAATGTCGTATGTTAAGTCCTCCGGAGCAAACCATTTGCATGCAAATATGTAAGTTTATACAGCATACAAAGAATTGTGCTTCCTGCTGCTAAAAACGCATTAATATGCCAACTGTTATTGCAAAACTTTGGCTTCTTAGAAATGCGCAGGCCAGGCAGGGAAGCTCTAGCTGATTTTTCACCGTACAGAGGTAGGGCCTGCTCAGGCTGCGGCCTCGCTCGTGATTCATTCTGACGCGTAACCTGAATATTGCACGATGACTAGGACAACACACGAAAAACGGCATGGAGCTAAGAAAGTAGTATGGCAGTAAACAACAGGGTAGCAAAACATACTGGGCACAACGGATGGCAACTCAACAAGTCAACAGTTTCGACGTCAAAATCAGCCAACAAGTGGGAAGAGCACGCCACAGGGACGTGTGAGATTGACAGACAGGGCGGCATGCTGAAAGCCTACAAAATCCAGCGCGTTCCACGAACCTCAAAGCTTAAATCGTGGAAGCGTTGGAAACCCATCCACAGCCGACAGACGGGCACTGACTAGCGTATAATTGCCACGGGCTGCATCTCCGTCACCTTACTTATTCTAAGGACCATCCTGGCGCCACAGCGAACATAACTCTGCCTTCAGTCGTCTTCACCAAATGTATGGCTGTCATTGAGGAGACCGATCTACAAGGACCCACGTCAGCAACACCGTCTGGATACCGATCAGCCGGTGTACATCGGTTCGCTGCGACCCCCCCCCCCTCCCCCCTCCCCTTCCAGGCGCTTTTGGACACGCACATACTAACACCGTTGCTGTTCGCATTTCCGCCCCCGGTCGCCTTACCAACGGACGACCGCCCAATCTTACATCAGTCCGGCCCGCCGGGCTCGAAGCGACCGATCAATCTCCACTGGTCACGGGACCGCGTCATGACCAGCGACTTGGCTTTCTGTGTTACCGCTTGACTTCCGACTTATCTCCTTGTTCCACGCTTTCTGATCGATGCGCAAGCCGCGGCCCCACACCACTCCCACCGCTGCCGCATGAGCAGTTACAAACCGGGTCGCTCCCGCCGGGCAGAGGCTGGGGCGGCGCACGCACCTGAGCTGCTTGGACGGCGACGCCTTGCCCACCTCGTCGTTGGAAAGCAGCGCCTGCTGAATGCCCTCCTGCACATACTGGCCCTCCTTCTGTGCGCCGGCGACAGAGGGGGAGTCAGCCCGGCCGACGGGGGCAGGGCGTCGTACGAGACGCGTGCCAGAGGGAACGGGGACCGGGACGGGGTGAGGACGGCAGGGGGCAGGGCGGGCGCGGAGTGAAGGTCAGCAGGCCGCCACCGTTGCGCCAGGCCCATCACCGTCGTTAGTGTCCCTCCGCTCGTCCGGCACGCGCCCGCTCCCATGCAGCGTACCTCCACCGGGGCGGCGACAGCGGCCGCTGCGCCCAGCGCGCGGCCCACTCACCCGAGCTTCAGCGCCTGGCCCGGCTGGTGCATGGCCTCGTCGCCCAGCAGGTGGGCGTTCTCGTCGTCCCTGTTGGCTTCTGACATCTGGTGGGTAACATAGTGATACTGAGGGCCCTGAGATGGAGAGAGGCGCGCAGTCACACCGTCTGACGAGGGCCCCGTCGCGCCGCGCCGCACCGCACCGCCGGCCGTCCGCCCGGCTGGCTCCGGCGGCCCCCCGCCCGGACCGGGTGTGCCGTTAGCCGTGGTTCGGTCCGGACGCCGGGCACCACCAGCGCCAGCACAGGCGCCACGAGGCCAGCTGGGCGGGACGCGAGCGGGCGACAAAACAAAACAGGCAGATGCAACTCAACAACCAAGCAAGACGAGTCTACGTCCAGGTGCCAGGCAGGCATGCAGACCGCATTGGCCCTAAAGATTAGAGAGCGCTCCTCCACCCAGCTTGTGGGTTATGGGTCGGCGGCAGAGGACTCAGTTGGGATAGGAACAAAGCGTTGACTGGCGAACATAACGAACGGACAAAAATACGAAAGTGGCAGCTAGTAAAGTGAAATGATCCCAAAGAAATTGCACTGAAGCAAGGTTGCAGCGATAGGCCCACGTCAGATTTTTTCTTTG
>NW_023597054.1:18994465-19072135 GCF_011947565.3 Pollicipes pollicipes | reverse complement strand
CGTGTTAATCCATCTTGGTCTTTCCATAGTTTTTGTCTCTATTTTTACTATCTCTGCTATGATTAACACTGAAATATAATGAGAAAAAGTTTAGTTTTGATATGAATTCTTTATCGCACACGAAAAACCGATGCACACTCACGCATGGTCTAATGCATCAGCTAACCCTAGGTTAATTTGATTTCGCTTTGTGCAAACACCATTCTGTTGTAATGGGAAAAGTCTTAGTTGTGCATGCTACCAAGAGCCCCTCCGATTTTATTTGGAAGCATTTTGGAAATGCCCACAATTGCTTCATGAAATGCCTGATGGAAATGTCTCACGAGGAATGCTCAAACACTCCCTTAAACCTTAAGCCCTACAAGGCAGTTCGTAATTTTGTTTTTACAGATTCGGTCACGTGCATGGTCACCAGTTCTGCCTTCCAACATGAAATGGAGGGTAGCGTTGTGAGCATAGGCAGATAAGAGGATGTGTTCTTTAAGGCATGTGTAGTCTTAGGCTAGGTCACCTCTGGTCACCACTACGGTGACATCACCACATGCTCTGATTCCCCGACACCTTTCTACCCCCAAGACGTGTAGCTTACTAGGTCAGCCTAGGCTTAGCCTAGTCCGAGCCCTGTGAGAAATGGGGAACATGGAACAACTGTCGTCTCTGAGAATTATTATTTTTTGCGCATTAGTTACTAGTTTGTCGTAGAAAAGTATTGACTGGAGGTGTTCAGTTGCTTTTAAAACTTGTTTGCAGTGAGCACGTAATATGTCTCCGTTACACAACATTTCCGATGCAGGCCGATTTTTGTGGGACGAAAGAAAGGCCCCAGCTTTTGCAAAAAGCGGTGCTATGAAATCGCCTGGAAAGAGGCAGCTCCAAACATCAATGGGTCACAATTTCTTACTCGTGGCGGTGTGCCTAAACGTATCAAACGGAATTTGAACTCGCGTCATGTTTAGCTATATGATACTTCTTGCAACGTGCGACTGAAAATTGTCTCTCAATTCAGAAGCCTTTAATTTACTTACATCTGCGCACTTCCGTCTCACTTAAAAGGTCATTAAGTGGCACTCAACTATGAGCTGATGACGGGGCCAGTGTACGACCTGGTCGTAAACGTTGTCTACGGTGGCAATTCTGTGCTTAGGTAAGCTCTCCAGCGAACGAATGTTTCCTCTGACTGGCAAGTGACTAATTGAATTCCAAAAAAATCACTGAGGCTACGACAAAAGTTGAAGGTTGACTCTAGTCTTTCCGCGTTGAATGTTTTCTAGCGTGTGTTTGAATTCAATCATTTTTTGGACTCTGACGGGTATCCATGGAAGGAGAGGGGGGGTGATGCTTTTACAAGTAACTGGTATATTCCGTTCAAGAAGAGTTCATCATTGGTCAGGGGCGTGAGTTGACTTGGGTAAAAAACTTTTGGTAAGAGATTAAGAATTAGTTCCGTTCTCAATTCGAATTCTAAACACATTTGACACGCTTCAACGTCCCATGGTGTTTATTTACATATTCCGCGTACCGTCTTGTGTAAACGAAGACAACCGCGCTTTAGCTTAAACCATTTCGCACCCCTCCGATCAACCGGAGCAAACAGGCACGAGGCTCAAAGGCGCGCCTGAAATGAGGCATTCAGGATCAACCAAGATTTCGTCGAGAGAAAATCAACCAAGAGTTTCGTTTAAGTAAGGTGGAATCCATTCCTTACGCTAAATTTGAGGCAATCGGTATCTGATTTTAAGCAAGCGAAATAACTGACGCACTGGCTGAAACATAGCATTTATAACGAGTTACATTTATTATTCTGACATCGTTCACTTTGGCGAAGACAGAACCATTACACACTTGTTTAAGTCTTGTTATGACAATGGCCGTGCACAGATGTATGCATGCCACAGAGCGCGTTTATCGCGAGCTGTTTTCGACAGGAATCAACTCTATCCGAATCCATTCCGACACTGGGCGATATGCAATACCTAACTGAGCTGAAATCGGAGCCGACTCGAAATTACCTGTGGCCACTTGGAGCCAGAATCAGAATCTAGATCAGTCCTGTAAACTGTAAGTAATCGTCGAATTTGATTAAAAAGAAGTGGAATGAAACGCAAGTGAGCCATTGCCTTTTTGTTTCGGTAGCAAGCATCGCAATGCAAGTAATCGAAGTGAATGCGCGTGTTGCTAAGAGAACACTGTCGGTGTTGTAACGGCCCAGGAGTTCCAGGAAATACGCTAGCAAATCGCCGATTCGCGTGTGAATCGAGATATGGTCCCAATACTCCACGACTATAAGCATGCTTTATATATCATATGTACATTCTGCAGTTTGCAGTGGTGTGCATGAGTCATAAACAGCGCATGGCCTGCCGCTGCCCACGTAAGCAGAAACAAGAACTCTTACAAACTCCTTTCAGAGTTCATGGGCAGACGGGTCGATCTGGGTTTTAATGCGTTTTGTGCCTTGGTATTTTTTAACGAACTGGGAAAAGTGCTGTGGACTCTGGAAGGTCTAATAGAGCCGTATTATGTGCCTCATAAAAGTGGACTTGAACGTCAAAATGGTGCTCAAATCATGCTCCCAACGCAGACAGTTTTGAAGAATAGAAGTGGACACAGGGGCCACAGTTGATTTATCCTGTAAGTTGATTGACACCATTCCTGTCGACCGCTGCAAAACTGTGGATCGCTGGTAAGTGATTAATTGCGCTGATTGAACACGACGATATAAAACAAATCGAACAAGAAACGCCGCATGAGAACTCATTTCCTTAACAATCATAAGGAAATCTATCATTTCGTTAACAATCGTAAGCAAATTACAGTCGCATAGTTCACAGTTTCGCACGAGTTCGTAATAAGCGTACCTTGCAACGTGAACTCAGTCACCACCCAAGTGGTCTAAACTGTCAACTAATTTGTCTCAGCCTATTTGCCAAACATTGCCAGGGGCCTTGTTTTCATACACAGCTACGTTTACAGACGCTTGGGAAACATTTCCAGCTGCGTCAAGGATATTCAATGTTTTCAGTAGAGAATCCAACCCATGCGCGTCAGTACATCGAGCCTGCTGCGTCTGCGATTTGCTGCCAGAACAGTGTTGAGTACCACCAGAATGGCAATGATCTGCCCAATTAACGCAAGTACATTATGTGCACATGTTTTCTCAGTTCACGATCGCAAACGTTGTCCATTCAAATTGGGGCGAGACACCTAAAGACTGGCGCTCCTTACCCAATGCTCACAAGAAGGAAATAGACCGTCTTAAGGGCAGGTGGATTTCTTGGGAGATAATTCGCATCGATTAGGGACAGAGAGCTGACCACACGAACACAGCCATGCTAAACTATCGAGATGGAACACGCACGCATATTATGCGCGTGTGAGCACTTCTATGATGTCTTTAGCTGGCAATGCCGCCACCCACTACTTAAAAAAGGGGCATTTGTACTTAAGATAATCAGTGCCCGCCATCTAATTAATTCGAAATCACCTCACATATTCATCTTTGACAATGGCAGGTGAACATCATTGCTTTTGAGGGCCTTTCAGTTCCGTATTAAATGCCTGCATTTATTCTACCATGCTGACATCTTTTTTCCTAGTCTGAATGCAGCCACGTTTCCTTTTATTTTATTAGGAGTTAATTTGGGACGTATGTTCATCCGCGATGATGACAAACAATGACGATTATAATTCACTGAAATCGGCATTTGGTGACTTTTTCGAAGAACAAATCGATAAAATCCTATGGCAACATTATATTAGCAGTTTTTCAAAAATAGATCAATGTATAGACCAAAAATATTTAAAGGTTTTCAAAAATGTTCGCCATGAAAGTGTTCGTATAAAACTATACACTCTGACAAGGGAAATATTGTTTTTATGCAATTCCATTAACTCGCAACAGACAAACCATCCGTATACAAGCCACATAAAGTTTGCTATATCAAACGTGGTCCCTCATAGACATTTCTTCAGCCCATTCCCTTAGTTCACCACCAAAATCTGGGAAAATACTCAGCCTGGGCTATCAGCCATGTGCATCAGTCGGAAGCGTAGAAACCCGGTGCGGCCCCATTATTGTTTACAATCGTGCTGTGTTGTAGCAAGGAAGGACTTTGAGGATCATCTCATTCGAGATCATTCATCTTGGATCATGTTAAGGTACGGTAAGCCCTGTAAGCTCTGTAAGTGCTGTGGACAAGCTCTGTAAGAACTGTAAGTACACTCTGTAAATACTAAAAGCAAGCTCTGTAAATACTGTAAGTAAGCTCTGTAAATACGGTACACCTATGAATAGGGACGCTACAAGAAATATGGAGTTTATTTTGTCACGTCGGCGTCAGGTGTGTAACCGAATGCCTTTAATAAGTTTGACAAAAGTTTTTGTTAGAAGATATTCTTTTTGCCGCGCACCAAGCTTATCATCCAGTTTTAATATCCTTTTGCTCACCCTTCCCCCCTTCCCCCCCCCCCCCTCCCGCCCAATCCTGCATTCCGACGTTCCGTCTTTGTCCCCTATTAGCGCTCCGTGGCAACAGTTCAAAGTTGGCGTATGGTCATAGTAAATCAGTTGTTACTGCCACAAGACACGTTATGTAACAAAACGATGACGGTTAATGACAGGTTCTATTTGCCTTTCGCTGCATTTCCCTGTCGTAACACCCAACAAATGAATAAAGCCAGCGTAAAGCGCTGGTCATAGGGGTTGTTCGCAAACATAAGGGTAACTGATGAGTTATGTCAATATTTAGGTCACTTTTGAGATGTAACCGTCACGTGAGGAGCTTCATGCTGCTAGAAAATCAATGCTCTCTAGCACTTGTTCCAATCGGACGGCATATAAACTGGTGTGGAGGAGCGCGTGTAACGTCCGCCCCACGTGTGCTGCTCTCATCCTTGCCGCAGCCCGAACGCTCGCTAAAACATGCAGTATCGTCTGCCGCCGCTATTTCCTTGGCGCATTCCGGCGAGTAAAACATCAAAGGACGTATTCTTAATTCACAGACAAAAGCATTTATAGTGCATAAGGCTGAACCATAAATTTTTCCCAGAACGGCACCTGGTGATGAACACTTTTCCACGCCATTACACAGCGTATGCATACGACTTGAAGGCAAACAGTTCAAAATCCCGTCCCTGACCCCCGACACGTGGGCTCTGACGTCACGTGCGCCCTGTCGCCTAGCGCTCACAGTCACTCGTTAACATTCCGCCGCGAAACGGGCAATTAATCATGCAAATGGCTATGCGCCAGCGTTTCCGGCACGGCCCGGTCGGAGTAGCGGGAAATCTCGTGCAGCTAACACCTGGTCATTGCCACGCATCGGCTCAAACGCAGGCTTGACATGGCGTAGACACGCGTCGGGTGTGGTTTTGGACACCGGACACGCAGAGGAGGACATGCCTCGGGCAGTGTCGGACACGGTCTATGGCAGTCACTACACGTCGTCCTCGCAACCGCTATTTTCGCTTTCTCACGATTAAGCCGTTTTTTAAATTACGCTATTTACTGAGTGCAGTACCTTTTCATACCGGGACGCACACAGGATTGGCCATGACGGGCCTGGAGCTCGGTGCAATGCGTGTTGTGCCGTTTTTCAACTTTCTGTCGGGAGTCATCTTTGGTGAAACACAAAACAATCCGGGCATAAGTGAGTGGAGCCCCTCCCTTGGTTGTGCTCCTGGTTTCAAGTAACCACATCTTATCATTTTTTTATAAAATGACAACGTGGCCGCACGTCGTCACGCACCCTTTGTGGAGCTAGCCACTGCAGCGCTCAAGGGCCATGACTCTACAGGATTCGAACCGAAGACCCCACGCGTTGAAGCCGAAGATGCCAACCGCTTAGCCATTACGTCATGAATGTCAAGCGCGTAGGGAATTATATGAGAATGTTTGATGCGACCAAAATACTGCACACTGTACATGGTAAGCAATTGCTAATCTCGATGGGGAATGCTTTCCGTTCGTTGAACTTATTGAGTTCGATTCATCCGGGGCATTTCCTCCTCTGCTTAGCTGAGCGACTTCTTGTCATTCAAAGAATACGTAAAAGATCCAAAGAAATTATCAGAAAGATTCTGGCAGAGTGATGCTAATTACCAGCATTGATGTATTTCGCAATGATAAGCTTCGACAGAACCAGGTTAACCACGCAACATTTTCTAGCGCATTCAAGTTATGTCTTCCCAGCGGGCATAACAACACAGTGCATAAGATGGGCCCGGTAAGCTAAAGAGACAGAGATCAACAGAACAAAAGGAAATACCAATAATAAACAAGATAGGGGAAATAGCGACGAAGAGAATTAAAGAAACAAACAAAACAAGCGAAGTAAAAGAGAGAAGAGAGAGAGAGAGAGAGAGAGAGAGAAGAGAGAGAGAGAGAGAGAGAGAAGAGAAGAGAGAGAGAGGAGAGAAGAGGAGAGAGAGAGAAGAGAGAGAGCAGAGAGAGAGAGAGAGAGAGAGACGGGGGGGGTGGTGAGAAAGGGAGGTGGACAGAGGGGAAAGGTGGTAAAGAAATGTATAAATATATAGACATTGGTAGAGAAACACGGAAGGGACGTACTTCAGACGTTCAAGCTTCGAACTGAGTTTAAGTCTACAGGAGCCGTTTCATGACATATTCGAGTTTTAATATTGGCATATGGTTGTCACGGTTGAACGTCTTTGCTGATACCAATTTTCTGCTGTCACGTTATGGGGGTGAGCCATGTTTTCTGGACTAAGAAACACAGAGAGATAGGGACTGAGCAAAAACTCAGCTCTATCTGTTATTTCTGAAAATAGCTGTATAGGTCACTGGGCTCCCAGGCTAGTTCAAGGTCGGCCGGTCTCCTACTGCAGTGTCTGTTGAGAAGCTGCTCATCACGGCAAAACACGAACTACCTCGCTCTTTGTGGGGGCTGACGGATACATGACAGAAGTCACGCTCATTCGTTAAGATAGGCACCTGGCAAGTTGACAAGGTTTCATATCAACGGCCAACAGCTCTCTTGTGATTGTTTTTAAAGCACCTTCACTTTGCAATGATCATATATTGTGAAAGTTTACATAAGTTGTAAGATTCATTATAATTCGGAGAACAACTTGCGAATTTAATTGGTGTCATGAATGAAGACAAGCTGGAGGTAAAATTACGTTTAAGTATAAAGGTAACACAACTGAATATTTACCTGCCATCTCAGTACGGTAAGTGCCAATGTGTCAGGCAACCAATTTCGTTACCAGCCACATGGTTCACTTTAAATCGAAAAAACTGCCAACGTGAAAGAAATATTTGGTGAAATCAGCTCAACTGCATCATACACTAGCCATCATCAGCCTAAACCGAACACCCTTGGCGTGATCACAAAGATGACCTGCCCAAAGGCGATCCAACGTGATCACACGCATGCGAGCACCCTACACATTGGTGCAGCAGCGAGTGACAGATGCCTCCGTCCCCAGCAAGCTCGCCGCGATTTGTCTCGTGCCCCTGATGCCTGCTATCGCTGCCAAAGCCCACCACGAACCCCGCGATGCCCAGCAGCCTCCACATGCATCGCGAAACTAATTTCTCAATGTCGCGTCAACTTAGCGTAATACGCCCGCGGCTGCATGGCATTCGGACGGCAGCTGCCATCGGAGCCATCGCGTCGTGACTCGCGCCGCGCGTCCGACGGCGTCGCGGATGCGAGGCTGCATATCGGCACGTGCACGTGACCCCATCTGCAGCTGGCGGTGGCGGGCTGCAGCCGATTCTAGTGCGCCGATAACACGGCCGTGATGTAAGCGGTGTTGGATGCCGGCGGCGCCCTGCGGCCCGCCGCGCCGGGCGGACCGGCGCTGTCGCGGTGCGGTGGAGCCGTGTCGGACGAACATCAGCGCCTATCAACGTCGGATGCACATCAATGGAGGTGGTTTGTGGGCATGTAATGCTTGGTCTCGGCCTCATGAGTCCTCTGGAATGGAGCCGGGTGGCCCAGGCAGCCGGCTTTTCAGGACAAGGGTCTTCCTGCGGCTGTATGACCGGGTTGTAACCGCCGAGCGTCGGGTCGTGCTCCCAAATTTGTCACAGTGGGACTTGTTCTGCCTTCACAAGCACGCTGTAAGACCTTACCCAACACGTCTACCCACCTTTCAACATTTGGCAACGGACCTTATAATAGGGTTGCTTGCCCATGGTTAGGATCCTGCGGTCTCTGGGACGTTCATGCACCTATGCCTTCTGGCTCACTGAACCTTGTGGGTGCTCGATTGATCCTGGTTGTTGGCCGCAGACGTAATGAACTCTGACTGTGTTACTCTGACGTCATTAGCTCCGAGAAACTCAAGGTCCTGTTCGCAATTAATGAAGCCCAGTTAATAAACCCAATCATAAGCCAGGATTTGGGAATCTTTCCCAAACCGCCAAAAGCCCTATGACCTTCCTGGTCCTTCTCTGTAAATGACACACTGTCATCACTTCCGAAAACCCCACCCTGTAGACCTGAAAGCTCTTTGATATGCCTTAGCAGGCCACGAGTATATTCAAGGAGGTCACGGTGCCCTCTTGATTATGTCAACTTTATGACCGACTCCAGGGCCATTCCGAGGCTTGTGAAGCCCGCTGTAACGTCTAAAACAGTCCCTTATTTACTTTCGTTATTTGTTTGAAGGTCAAAGCGAAGTGTTCTCACACGGCATTGCCTTCTGGGTTCCAGCTCCGAGCCTGTCCCGAGAGAGGGGAACAGAAGAAGCACCAGCCACGAGCGCGTAAACACCGTCACAAGAACGCGACAAGCGCCGCGAACGTCCACAGGCAGGCCAGGAGGTCGGTTCCCCCTCCTTGAGAGTGCCTCACAGTCTCACTTTTGAAGTATTCTCAACGATAAATCGCTCGCTCGACTGTTGTGATGCAGAGTGAGCAGTTCACACGCCAGAGTGCACAAACCCCGCTGCATTTTGATAGCCAGTGCACATACAGTGCGTGACTGCATCGCTTTTAAGAACGCTTTAACAGGTACAGGCATGCAGATTATTTCCAAAGATGGAGGTCAATTTAATAATCGTTTGAGATAAAGCCATGCATTTGTGATGCCATTAGGTTTAATAGCTTGATGTCACTTGCGCTTTCAAAACAAAACACGTCCATTCGACCTGTTGTTGAGGTCTGCGGAAAGGGCGGCACAACACCAGCCAAGAAACCATCGGGGTTCAACCTCTTTCAATTACCCAGGATTCGGTTTGACTCCAATAAGTCGCTTTAAGCCTAACCCTTGACCTTCGAGTGCATACACCCATCTGATTTTGAGCATGTCTTTTCGATCAACAGCAGGCTACAACTGGCAATAGCCATATTCGAGCCGTTCAAGACAGCTCGATATTGCACCGCTCATGTTGAGCACCCGCGACGAAATTGCAGGTCGCTCACAGACTAATGACGTTGCCACAATATCCGATCATATATCAGGTACCTACTGGGCAACAGGTCTCCATTGGTCTCAGGCTTCGGGACAGGCCTAGAATGCGAAACCCTGGCCGCCGGTCAAATGTGCTAGGCGTCACCCCAAATACAATGCGCCAAATCCCAGTTTCCCTCGTCCAAGGTGGCAGGTCCCAGATCCGCAGTCCACCGCGCCAGACTGCCAGTCCGAAGCCCCCGGCCCAACCTCTGAGCCCCAGGCCCCATCCAGCAGCGCTGCGGGCGCCACCGAGCACGTGGGCCGCACGGCGAGCCGCCGTCCGCGCGGCTGACACTCCGCCGGGCCGTAAAAGCCGAGCCGGCGGCGCCCTCACCTGCGGGGCGCCGCTGCGGTCGCCCGTCCGCCGCCGTCGGCGCTGGACACCCACCGCGCACCCACTGCCACCGGCCGGCACTGCCGCCGTCACCACCGCCCGCCGCGCCGGTACGTCACGCGCGCGCCGCCGCCGCCGCCGCCGCGCGCTCTGTCAACAGCCGTGCGCGGCCGGTACGGGGGCGCGGCGTGGCGGCCGGTGACGCGTCCGGCCGGGACCGGGTTAGACGGGCGGTCGGCGCGCGCGCCGCCGCCGCGCCCCGCGGCGACGCTCGCTGACTTGGCATCTGTCCTGGGACGTCGGCGGCCAGTGTCCGCGTTTTTAGAAGAATTCGAACCCTCATTCCGCGACGCGGGGCCGCATAGCAATGAGCGCGAGCGGCGCGGATTAAACGGAGACTATCGACAGCTGGGTCGGCCTCGCGGCCGGGTACGGGTTACGCCGCGCCGGCCGCCGCCCGTGGCCGCTCACCCGTCACGGCCGCCACCACGTCACGACGTCACGCCCGACCTGGGGTCGCCGTGACCGCGCAGGGAGGGACCACCGCGCATGAGTTGTGCGCATGGAATTCTCGTTGAGGCGGGCCGTTGGTAATGTGCGAGGCCGATTGGCAGGTGCGGGGCTTACCGACATCTGCCGCCGATGTGGTGGTGAGAACGCATGTCCTGCGCGTCTCCAATGGCCACCGCATTACATGTGAGAACTATCGTGCAGGTTATCCGAACGATAAAAATGCGTCATCGAAAAGTATGCGGGCTGGCCGTGGCTCTACGACGATGCGGCGTTACTTTGACCGTTATTCCCCGAACACCGCGTAAAAGTGTGCTTTTTCGGCATAGCCTCGGTGCAGGAAGCCGATGTCTCGGCAATCTGGTGGCCTTGGACCAGTGCGATATAATTGGCTGGACGGGCTGACTAAGTGGACTGGACACGCTCAGCGCCGCCGTCTGACAGATACGACCCTTTTTATCTTTCTTGCGGACAGAACGTGATTTTTTGCAGCCCTGTCACTCCACCTAGCTATGCTAATAAGTCAGCGACTTTCCACCCGCGTCATGGAGCCAATTATCAACAAGCGACACTGCACACCGGCGGCGGAGTAAAATTTCGCCCGGGCGAATTTCGGCGACAGGGTAAAACCATAAATCAGACCGTGCAAATGGGCTTCTGCTACCGGAGTTACACCTTGAAATAGCTATCGGCCGATCTGGGAACTGGTTCCAGCACTTGTCGATGCCGGCCTACGGCCGAATAGTGTCGTATTTTTGCTGTGGCGCGGCTCCGATGCAGGCGGCGGGACAGGTGCCTGCGCGAGCGCCTCGACGAAGCTGCATCTAATCCCGTGCTTAGCGCGGCTGACAGTACCGTCGCTCAACACCAGCCGCGCAGCGACTTCGATTGGAGCGCCGCGGATTCCTGAACCGGTTGTTTCAAATAATCGCATTAGCATTTGCCGGCCCAACGCCTGCGCGGAAGTCCGATTAGCGGGGCCGATTACACGCCGGCCGCCCGCGGTCTCCGCGCGACGGAGAGGGGTGCGCGATGCTTGTCGGGCGTGGGGCTCCGCTCTCTTGTGTTGTCAATGCCGCCGACTGACCGAAGTAGCGGGTCCCGCGAGAAGCGGGGTCCGGCCACGGCAGGCTTATTATGGCGGTCACATTTCCGCTTGCTCGGCTCTCATAAGAATGTTTCTCAGTCGCCTGCGTCCGTCGGACCACCTCAGGCCCTCGGCGCGGACAACAGGCCGCCGACGGCCGCGCCGACCGAGGAAACTATAAAACATTCATAAGCGCCAGATGCAAGCGATAGCCGGCCGGCCGCCTCTCTGTCAGCCGACCCCGACTGGCGGCACGCTGCCCGCAGCGTGACGGCGCGCGCCGCGCGACCTGCACGCGCCGGCCGATGACAAATCGGCCGCGAAATGCTGCGCCAACGCGATTTACGGAGCGGGTGGTCAGCCTGGAAGGGTGCCGATCACGGATCTCGGCGCGGCCGGGCGCAGAGGGGCGACAGGAGCGGCCGCACCCGCTCGCCGTTGTCCTTCAGCGCCGGTTATGAATGCTGAGCGAATCTCTCGTCCGGATGCCAGGGACTGCGGTACATGCTCCAGCGTTGCCGCCTCTCTTAACGCTATAAATCATCTGTCAGCGGCTCCTCGGAGCGGCAGAGTTGGCATTCCTGGCGGCGACGGGCCGGGCCGGCGGCGGACGGGTTTGCGGACGCGCGCCGGCGCCGCCGCCGACGCCCCGCACCGGGAGCAACGAGTAACGAGCGCGGCAAATATTTAAGCTATTTCGATGTTGAGATAGTGCCGCCCGCGCCGCCGCCCGTCTAATTGGTTTCAATGACACCTGGCGGCGGCCCGGTGGCCGCTACTGTGCCACCGGCGGCCGCTGGTAGCCGACAGTGGCAGGCCGATTTTTCCAACAACCGGATCCGGTGGAGGCATTATCTTGTTCACAATGTAATGACCTTGTCGTAGCCGGGCTAATCCGAGCGGTCGACGGCACATTTCCAGACGGGCGCCCGATTAATCCGCGCTTGCCACCGCCAAACCGTCGCGTCGGCTGCAGTCGGCCGCCGGCCGATCATTACGGCTGCGCGGTGGCCTGCCGTTTTTACAATTAGCCGGCGTTCCTGGCGCTGGCTGGCGGTGCTGCCGCCGGTCGGGCGGCGCGGCGGCGCGGCGGCGGCATGCCCGGCTCTTATCGGAGATCTCTGACGGTCACCGAGATCTCTCATGTCACCCGCCGTGTACACCTGGCCGGCAGGGGCAGGGGCGGTGCCAGCGAGCGCGGCGGGTGAAATGGCAGCCTGGGGCCAGGTGCTGGAGGTGCTGTATCCGCCCAGTGGGCGCGAATGGCTCCAGAGACGGTTGGTCCGCGAGTGCTGAACCTGAATGGCTACTTGTGCTTACATGGTAGGATCGCCGTGCCAGACCGGTGGGGCAAGGGAGGGGCCAGAGAGAACTGGTGAGCGACACGGCAACCTGAGGTTAAAGGTGGGCCCGTTGTATCTGTCCAGAGGGACAGATGGGGCATTGAGGAGGGCAGCGGATAGGGAGTGAGGTGGCCACCTGGGTCATATGATAAGAGCGCTTTTGCTAATCTGTGCGACGACGGCGGCCTCAATAGGAGTTACGCGATCGGACCGGGTAAATCTGATTTGAAGAACAGAAACGGTGTCAGCACAATTGGAGTGTCTGCCAGGGCCGGTTTAAACGAGTTGGATGTGATGTGAATTCGGGAAGATCGCATTTTAAATAAGCCTCAACTGTGATTAAAAAGTGGTGATGCGATGTAATTAACGTGTAAGAAATACCTCACTTCGACGTTTCAAGGATTCGTTCCGCTGCTTGACTCCTGATACAAAGTGGGAAATCCAAATCAGACGCCGTGGTGCCACGAGGCAATTATCCACCAACCCAGCCTACTGGCTGCTGTTGCTGCAATCCAGCGTATGCAGGACGAAGAGAGGAACAATATTCCAGCGTATTATCTGCAGATTTGAGATGCTTTTGAAGCAGGGGAAAGAGCTAATAACCGCTGACCATGACGTGTTCAATGTAATTGGTCGCGTGTCTTCGGGAGGAACCAGGTTTAGGAGAAGTGGTAGAAGATGGGTGCCGGGTGAGACGGCACGACACCACGCGGCTGTCGCACGTCCCAGTGCTTGTTTCTCCAGGCCATCACACCTGGGTCTGCTCACCTCATCGTGTCCGTTCTGGGGGAGAGGGAAGTCCCGGAGGCTTACTCGGCGTGTGACATACAGTCTTAACATGCAGTCTTAACATACTTAACATACAGTCCCGTTCGGCAACGACGAGAGACAGAGAGACGAGGCTGATCCATTAGCACCTTCGCCGATGTCCATTGGCGCTGTCGAGTCCGTGTGCCCTGATCGGACCACAAACGTTTCGCACGGTCCCGCCGTGCCGCCCACTCAAGATTGACACTCTGGACGCGGTAGGATGTATTGCAGACGCTCGCGGAGCCGAGGTGGGATATTCCACAAAGGACCGCAGACGGGGGCCGGCTACCGAGACGCGGCACCTCTCGGAAGAGTCTGCTTGGCTGCCGGCGTATGCGGCCCCGGCTGGATGACTCCGCTGCATGCAAGGCTTCTTGCTAACGCTAGGGTCTGCGAGGGTGGTTTCCTGTGCAGCCAGCCGAGCCTCCTGCGGTTATTGATGCACGCAGAGGCCTGCAACGTATGGTCCACAGTGCAGGGCAGTGGTGTGCATGACTTTGTCGATGTAGTACACAGTCATGCCGCTCGTTGACCATTACAACAGGCCCAGGAATCTCTGATGAGGTAATGACCATTGTATTATGCTCATTACGAAATGCTCGAACTGGTTGATTGAAAAGATCAGGCGGAATGGGCGACCCACAGCGCCGCTACTTGCATAACAGTCAAACTTTCATCAGCTGGGCCAAGCAGCCCCAGGGACTGGCAAATCACATCATGGGGGACGTCTACGGCTTAACGGTTGAACGCCAACCGCCATCCCGCAGTCGTGACCACTGTGAGATAATCCGCACTCACGAGCGCCGTGTGTGCACTGAAGCGATGCGCCAGCATTGTGGGTCAAATGGGCGTCCGAAACCCCAAAATGAGTCACTTCACGAGCAAAGGGCAGCGGTCACCGAAGCCGCCACGTTGTCCAGAGCACATGCACTTGCAAGTAGCAAGCAGTCATAACTCGCTGCCGGAGGGCAGCGAGTTATGACCTGACCGTCCTTCACTTGACGCGCGTGCACTGAGGCTGCGAGCCCGACGCAGCGCGGCACCGGCCGCGGCGTCGCTGACCACTGAGTCACCCCTCTGTATCCGGCATAACTTTACAATCGGCGCGCTCGACTCGATGTTGCACATTAGATGGCCGATAAGGATTAGTGTCGGGCGTGACATCGGTCCTGAAGGGCTGCCCAGCCGGCTGTCGCACCTGGAGGGCCAGCGCCGGCGCCCGCCGGAGGTGGGCGGTCACGCCTCGGGCCGCTGCAGTCGCGCGGCCGGTCCCTTGGCCAGTGGCACGACCGGGCCCATCTGTGGTCCTTGACCCAGTCGTCGTCGATAAGCTGATAACCGGCGGCCGCGATCCACTCTCTGCACCTCCAGCATCCGTGCTGTCCTGGGATCCAATCACAGCCGTCCGTGGCAAACCTCACGACTCGAAGCCATCGCGGCATCGACCGAGCCCTGTGCCCGCCGTGACCTCCCGTGACCGGACCGTGACCGGGCGCCGCCGGTGCGCCTTCCATCGTATCGGCCATCGTCCGGTCACCGGCCGTCGCATCGTCCGGCCACCGGCCGTCGGCGGCGGACGGCGGCCGATCGCCGCCATATCGCCGCGGTATCGCGCTGCGACAGCAAAAACCGTTTACCTACCGCGCGGCGCGCCGGAAAAACTGGTCGGACGCTTTCACCGCACTACGCGCGTCCACGCGCGCCGCCGAGGTGCCGCCGCCGCGTTTGGCGGCGGCGGAGCGGCGCACGGCCCCGCCGGGAGCTGGCCTTTGCCTCGTCCTACCGTTGTGGGTGCTGGGGTGGTGGGGCAAGGGCGAGCCGGTGCTATTGAGAGGTTTATGCGTGGAGGCGGCATGATATAACGGTGGCAAGCGAGTTCTGCGTCACGTCACGTCCTTAAAGCTTTACGACGCACTCGACTGCTAGGGCTACATGGCGTCGCCTGCCTCTCACCCTGGCAGGAAGGGGCGGGCAACCGCGGGGAATCGAACTCCGCGCCTCTGGTTTCCCCAGACGCGCATTGGTCAACGCAGACGCGTTAACCACTTCACTACCGGCACCCCTAAAAAACGAGTTCCGCTGTCCTGTTTGGGGATAGAAACAAAATAATTGCATTTTTTGGATAGGGCTGGAAGACAGTGGCTCTCTGATGGTAAGTCCGAGTCAATAAAATGGTTCGATGTATTTCATCTAGTGAGTGGTAAGCCCCTCCCTGGTTCCCAATTGACCGAGCCCTTTGTAGTAGGCGTTCATAGGTGACATTCTCACCGTAAAGAACGGTCTACAACCATGCAAACACGGAATGTACGTTATGCGGTCTTAAATAACTGCATTGCAGCTGCTAGGCCATTGTATACCCTAAGTATACCCTAAACAAATTACATAACGGCATGAGAATGCCCATCAACAGAACAAACGGACAAAACGCAGAGCTCGGATTAACGAGGAAACAGCTGCTGTAAGAAAATGCACGGTGAATGGGGAAAAAATTATGCCGAGGAGGAGAGGAAGAAAATTCTAAGTAGGCTTAATAAAAACTGAGAGCTGGAGAAAATATACAGAAAGTGGAACGAAGAAAAGGTGACAGAGATCGTAGAAGAGATAAAGAACGAAAAAAAACAAAAGGATAGCATGAAAGAGAGAGAGAGAGAGACGAGAGAGAGAGAGAGAGAGAGAGAGAGAGAGAGATAGAGAAAGAGAAAGAGAGAAGAGAGAAAGAGAGAGACAGAGAGGAAAAAGTGGGAGAGAGAGAGAGAAGAGAGAGAGAGATAGAGAGAGAGAACGAGATGATAGAGAGAGAGTAACGAGAGAGAGAGAGGTGGAGAGAGAGAGGAGAGGAAGAGAGAGAGGGAGAGAAAAGAGAGAAAGAGAGAAAGATAGAGAGAGAGAGAGAGGAGAGAGAGAGAGAGAGAGAAAGAGAGAGATAGATAGATAGAGAGAGGAATAGAGAGAGGAAAGAGAGAGAGAGAGAGAGAGGAAGAGAGAGAGAAAAAGAGAGAAGAAAGAGAGAGAGAGAGAGAGAGAGAGAGAGAGAGAGAGAGAGAGAGAGAGAGAGAGACAGAGAGAGAAAAAATGGGAGAGAAGAGGGATAGATAGATAGAGAGAGGAATAGAGAGAGAGAGAAGAGAGGGAGATAGAGAGAGAGGAAGAGAGAGAGGGAGAGAGAAAAAGAGAGAGAAGAGAGAGAGAGAGGGGGAAAGAGAGAGAGAGGGAGAGAAGGGAAAGCGAGAGAGAGAGAGAGAGATAGAGAGAGAGAGAAGAGAGAAGGAGGGAGAGAAGAGAGAGAGAGAGAGAGAGAGAGAGAGAGAGAGAGAGAGAGAGAGAGAGAGAGAGAGGAGAGAGGGAGAGAGAGAGAGAGAGAGAGTAGAGAGGATCTAGAGAGAGAGAGAGAGAGAGAGAGAGAGAGAGAGAGAGAGAGAACAGCTGACTGCGCCTGATTCCGTGCTGTCAGCGGTGTCCGGGTTCAGCGGTGTCGCTTCTGCGCACCGCCACCATTGTCTGACAATGGCGTCACGGCTCAAGGTGATCGGCGCCGCAGCCGGCACGGCCGGGGCGCAATTACCGCACCTGTCAAGCCGGCCCAAAAATCGGCCGTCATATTGACACTCGAAGGCGGAGAGCCGCATAGCTGTCGGCGGGTCGCCGCAGAAGCTGACAGATTTTCGGCGCCGCACGTCAGCTAACTGGGCTCTGGGCCGGCCGAACGGGGTTGGCGCCGGAAAAAAACGCGCTACCTGCACGGTTTGAGCGTGTCGCGAAAGGAAGCCGCAGCGAAAGAGTTTGCAAAGGCAGTGCCAGCCCAATGCCTGACAGCTGTCTCCGCATTTGGTAGCTGCCATGAGGCTCAAGCCCCCGTGACCGGAGAAAAAGGTGATCGAAAAGATGGCTCGATGCAGATGTTCGCATCACGGATGCTCTCAAGAAGAGATGTTCTTACCTATCGGAAATGCCAGCCAGAAGCCAGAGACCAAGCAAGAACCAGCATCAAGCACCGAGCTGTGCCGAACGAACCAGCAAGAGCAAACATCCAAGCAAACACCGCACCGAAGCAACCAGCCTGGAGCATGAATAGGGGTCCAGCAAGAAACAAGGACTCTGCCTGGCATTGTACCAAGGGATTTAACTTTAACTAGAGCTCAACCAAGCGCATTGCCAGAGGTGAAAATGTGCCTGAGACCCAGCAAAAAAAGAAGATTGAGCGCAAAATCAAAGGAATCATCGAGAACCAGAACCTCATTTACAATCCCTGTCATGACCAAACTGGGATTCACACATTGCACTTATAAATGTGCTTTTGTACAACGGCATATTTTAGAATTGCTAAAGCATCTTTTCTATTTCAGGCGCAGTAGTACATAACTACCAAATGCTAGCCCATATTTGTGCCTAAGGACCACCTAATGAGAATCAGGAATAAGGATCTGGTGCTTTGTGAATGAATAAAAAGAAACCAATAACCAACGTCCATTGTTTAAGAGGACCCAATGGGAACAAACAGCTAGGCTCTGGCCTTTTTTGAGAGAACCAGCAGGGTCTAGGAACCAGGATCTAGCATTTGTAAAGGATCCAATGGGAACCAGGAGTCAAGCGCCTGGCGTTTGGGAAATAACTGGTGATAACCAGACACCAGGGTCCTCTGTTCACAAAAGAGCCAATGAGAACCAGGCTGCCGTCCAGAGATAAAACCCAATATGTTAATTTTTGCCCGTTTTGCGTTTTTATGTCGTCTGATCCGTCTACTCATGCTGAATTTGGTGATTAAAACCGTCAGTTCAAATTTTCACAACCCTTTAGCTCAACCTTTTAGCTAAAAGCTTGTACAAATTTTAACTATTGGTTTCAACATATGGACCGGCATGGGAAGACGAATCGGATGACATGAGAGACGCAAAATGGCCCAAAATTAACATATGGGGCTTTACCTTTGGACGGCAGCAGGAGCTAGGTATCTGGCGTTCGGGAAATAACTGGTGAAAACCGGGCATCAGGGTCCTCTGGCCACAAAAGAATCATTGAGAATCAGGAGCCAGGTATCTGGCGTTTGGGAAATAAGTGGTGATTACCAGGCGCCAAGGTTCTCTGGTCACGAAATAACCAATGGCGACTCAGGAAACAACGGCTTGTGATTTTTAATGAGCCAGTCGTGGCTATGTAGCGGTCGTAGAACCCGAGGCCTTGTTATTAAAAAGGCAATTTAGAACCAAAAACCAACACTGCTATCCAGGCCAATGCCTGTTGTTTGTCTTAGAAAACATGTTACAACATGCTTTATATCTGTCGATCTGCTGCAATTTATGCTATTTGACGATTATATTATATACTGTGCGGCTTGGTCCGTCGTACATCAGGTTAGCCAAAGTGCGCTAGTTTAAAATGTCTTGGAGAAATATTTGGCTTCTTTTCTAGGAAGAGTAAAACAACCTTTGTTGACAAGTTCCGGGATATCCTTTAAGCCACATACAGAGGCGTTAATTTCTAAAATTAGCTGGGGTCAATATAATGTGCAGCCGGTCCCCAAAACCTTATTCTTAACCAGCTTTCCGTCAGTATAAGTTGCGTCCCTGATGTAAAAAATCTGTTCGGGAAATTTAAGAAAGGTTCGGCGCATTCAGAACTCGTTTTACCGTGAAAAATGCTGCACCATCGTAATCCGATTTCAAACCTCAAGTTTTGAGAATCTTAGAGTGGTGTGTAATTTACGGACAGAAACAGTGAAACGACCCGATGTAACCCATGAGCTTGTATCTTATTTATCACCGAGCTCAAATATATGGCTCATTGAAAGAGGTTCACGGGCAAAAAGACGGCTTTACGAATGAACAACGTTTTTCACAACGTCGTTGTTTGATACGTGTAGACGACAGGCTATGCAGCATATTTCGTGTACGCTACCAGGGTGTGCGAGTACCTTAAAGCAAAAGTGACTTTGCACTTTGACCGTCTCAACAACATGTCGATAGCGGCAATGGCAGAGTAGATGAAGGCTGGTGACCTGGTGGGTAACAGGGGTGACAGTGACCACATTAAAAGTGGACATAATTTTGACACGAGTTAAAAATGACATAAGAAAGAAGGGACTTGAACTCCTACTGTTTCTGTATAACGAACTTGGAATTCTTATGCTGCAAAAATTGAACTTCAGTACTCCTGGAGGTACTAGTTAAAGGACCAATCACGCAAGCGTCGGTTATATGGAGACAACTTGACATTTCGAAGCTGTGCTCGTACTCAGATTTCTGCGCAAAAATCAATCAATGCCGCCCCAACATCTTTTCACTTTAGAACACTCGGCACATAATGTGTCGAGTCATTCATCCATATCGTTTCATGCTACAACCAGATAGAAGGTATAACGCCAAACTGCGCTTTAAATTAATGCAATGGTCTCGATCGCACTGGATTACGATTTGGCAAAATTCATGGCCACAAAGAGACCGGACATTGCACACGGACAAATGTTGAGAGTGCTACGTATCTATTCTGGAGTCGATGAGCCCCCCTGCCCCCCTCCCCAAAGGTTTTCTGAGGATATCTCTTCGGCATATCCTTTAAACGTGCCCACACCTTCAGTACGCTATGGGGCATTTATTGCTCGTCTTAAGCATAAAACCTGTGTTTCTAGCTTTCCTTGTTTCTGAGAAGCGGTGTTTTTCAGAAGGAGCGTTGCACTGCGATCCACGGCCAGCGCGGGGTGACGGGCGGTAACCGACGAGTCCGCCGATCACGCAAGGCGGGGACGACACTGTCGCATTAACGGGATCCTACGCCATGGACATGCGCTCAAAGCACACAAAACTGCGTGCCGGTGCACTTATAATTAAACCACAAATACGTCTGTACAAATTGCATGCTGCTCTATGGCCTAGTTTTGTAAGAACGTAGCGGCAGACGGTCGCATGGAGCCTCACCCCCACCCCAGCCTTTCTACCAGTTCGCGTTATGAAAATGACGCGTCAGAGCGAGGGCAAAATCCCCGCTTCAGTTCGATCAGTCCTACGACATCAGCGTGTCCAGCTGAGAGTATGGTTTGCTGCACTGCGTCAATCAGCTGAAAGGAAAATGCACGCGACAGAAGGAAGGGAATCACATCTTTTGTAGCCTCTGCCCAAAGATACTTTAGGTAGGGGACGCAAAGCGTGGCGTTTTCATGAACATTTTGGACACTCACTTTTACGGGGTCCATACATGCAAATATGGGAACACATGGTAGGCTGACACAAAGCAATGGAGTATGCTTACAAATGCAAGCTTAGAGGGTGTAAATTTTAGCGGCAGCAAACGACCGAGCGAACCCCAGGATATCAGAATCGCTGCACATCTGTAACCTTCACGCGAGACGAAGCACACAAACGTCGTTGCGGGACCTGGTCTGAGTAACGCTATTTCGCTTATGCTTTGCATTTGTTCTGTTGTTGTGATGCTTCTGCTTGAGCCGCAAATGCGTGAATTGGCCATTCTGTTTCTTCGCCGTGCCAGGCGATGTCATAGCTGTTGGTAAAGCTGTCTTCAGTATTCTCTGCCCCAGCTCAGACAGTGATTTTCATCAGTTTGTCCAACTGTGATCCTACTCAACAGCACTTAATTCGCTTCCCTGGTTTTTTTGCATCCTGCACTTGCAATCCGCACATGTATGACATACGGCGTAAGCTGTTAAATCATTCGCGCACATGACTTTAGTTTCTTTCACGACATAGCGCAGCGTTATTTTGCACAATACACTTGCAATGCAGTCACAAGTGAGAAACTTGGTGATTGCCTTTAATGGTATGTTTACAAAGGCATGTTTTTTCGCGTGCCGAGCACTCGTCAAAAACAGGTGGCATGAGCAGAAGTATGTCGGGAAATAGGTCATAACGATGTGTGCTCAAATCAGGGTCCAATTCGGCTTGCTCATCATAATGTATGTCACACCTCAGGGCCGAATGTCTGCCTCAGCTAATTTGGGTACTCAAGCTACAAGGAAGCTGCAATCGTAAACCACCGCACTTGCATTTTTTCTACACGCCGTTTACAAACGCTACAAACATAGTTGCGTGCGTGACATTCAAATATATAACCAAAGCTCCTTGGGTTTCTCTTATCTAAAAGAATGCGAGACCAACTGAAGATGGCGGAAAAAACGTATTCTATGCACAGCGACAATAGCTGTCGAAAAGCATGACGCATTCAGCAAAAGTATGACGTAGCAGATGCAAGGTTTATACCGCGGGAGATGTACGCGAGTCCGACGCGCGCAGAAACACATCTTTGTGGGCATGCCTTAATCCGAACATTACGCACCAGTAAATTATGTTCCATTTTCACTTCTCAGCATCCGTTACATTGGTAGTAAAACTCCCATACCTTTCAAAAACGCTCAGAAACACCCTTGTCTTCGGCTTCTGTCATGTTCTCAGTGTAGTGCGTGAAATGTCATGACCGAAGTCGAGGCTGGTGGGCTGGGAGTGTCTAAGATCCCTGCAGCCAAGTTTCAGTCGTCGTGCATGGCAGCCGCTTTTTCGCACTGCGTTCACAACTGATATAACCTGCCCCGTGTCTACCCTTCGCCGGTTCTTGTAGCCCCTGAGCACATGGTGTTACGTGACGATCATCAGTCAGCTCACTCAACCAACCCAGCCCCGGGCACACCGGTTCCTGGCACAATGGGTGGGCTCACTTTCTTTACAGCTTTCTTGTTACAAGCACTAGGCCATTGGAAACACGCGATACTACATGCGTACAAAGTTGCGACGCTTCCTCCTGACTCTGATAGCATCTGTCCTTGAAGGCCTTTTGCTCCTTAGATTTTCTGGAATATTTGTGGAAAGATTTGATTTCAGTATGACACTTAGCAGAAGGCCAACGCGACAATGACGTGTGCTAACATGGCGGCACTCTTTTCCTGGCATCAACTGGTGTAGCAGAAATGCGCCGTGTTTCCAAAATCGTTAGCTAGAATTGTTATAGTTCTGCGGAGGTACGCGATGAAAATATAAGACTTCATCGAATAAGTCCATATCAAAACGACAAATGAAAAGTTCTAGTTCCTATTCACAAGCAATTGGCCTACCATGAACCACCACCAATCAAACGTTTAAGCTTGATTGCCGCTTGGCCAATCGTGTGCTTTTCCAGCTATTTCGTATTTCGCATTTCTTCCGAATCGGAATGAGCCCTGCCCAAATGTGCTTAAGGTCAGGGCCATGGTAGCAAGACGACCATGACAAACTGCTGCCAGATTAACGTCCACCGGTCACGATGTTACTATCATTGTCTTAAGCCAGCACGTTTGTTCAGGTGTATTCATGAGGGTAGGAGTGTGTCTAAAAGTGGCAGGGGGAGGGAGCAATGGCAATCTTGGTGTTGAATCTTATCATGAATCTTACATTGCATTCACTCTAAACTTTCTCAAAAGATGGGGCAAATTCCCGTGCCCCTCTCATACCCTCGCCGTTCTTACGCCCATGGGTGTATTTCATTCAAGGATCACACGGAATGCGTAATTATCTCTACCTCCAAAGTAGCTTCCAACATTAACTACGCATGACGTATATTTTCGTAGGCTTCCTCACGGGTCGATCAATGTAGCCCCGGCCAACCTCACGGCACCTTCGATACGTTGTTTTGGCTTGGTTAGTTTCGATAACCGAGTACCGCGGTACGCATTGGCGCAATCTGCCACATGTATGGTGCCATTAACCTGCCTAGGTAAGACGGTGACATCTGAAGATCCTGTTAATGTTTCATCGGTTTGAATCTAGAAAGAACCGAATGAAGCTATCTTAACGACTTGTCATAGTTACTTCAGTCACGCCGTTTCAGCATTCGATGTGCCTCCGCCCTGGTGTCCGTACTTCTGCTTACCGTATCCGACAGTAGAGGGTGCTCCGGCGAGAGGCCTCGGTAAGGACGGATGCCGGCTAACATTCCGTGAGCATGAAGCGGGATGTCAAGTCGTGATCTCTTGTGAAGGTCCTCCCCAATGATGACTTGCCACCATCCACCCAGTGTTGTTGGGTTTCAATGTTTTTTCCTGGAATATTACCTCCCAAAAGTAAAAGCAGACTTTCACACAAGACCTATTTATTCAACATCATTTAAAGCCATGACTACTGTGATACTGAAATAGTAGTAAACGATGCAAAAAGTTGAAATGAAAACTGCTGGTCGTCTAAAAGTAGGCTTAATTCGAAGAAGCATGCATCTGTCGCCACGCCCCAATTGTTTACAAAAATCAACGCCCTTGCAGGAAGGCCATAATTTTGGCAAGGGTGGAGGGTCCAGAGGTAACATCCTTAATGCCTAGAGACAAATGCGCTAACTTGTTAGCTTTGTGGGGGAATAGCCGAAGCAAGCACTGCAGTTGCCTTACATAGCTCCTCATGGGTCCGCCTGCACCGGTCATAGTAATATCATTCTTTGTATAATACTAAGTTATTAATTCATACTTCATACTTGAATTAATTATTCATAAACATAATGCATATTATAATTCATTCTCATTCATCGTGTATCCTACGTCTTCGAACATCCCGTATCACCGAGAGCATGCTGCGAGCACCAGCGACGAGTCGGCCTCACGGGCGCTCCGGCGGCGTTCCGCCTAAGCATCCGGCCAGGCCCCGAAGATGGGTCCCTGTGCGGGGTAGGCGGTCCGCCCAAGCATCCGGCCAGGCCCCGAAGATGGGTCCCTGTGCGGGGTAGGCGGTCCGCCCAAGCATCCGGCCAGGCCCCGAAGATGGGTCTCTGTGCGGGGTAGGCGGTCCGCCTAAGCACCCGGCCAGGCCGCGATGATGAGTCCCTGTGCGGGGTAGTCAGTCCCGCCTGAGCACGCGGCCAAGCCCCGAAGATGGGTCCCTGTACGGGGTAGGCGGTCTGCCTAAGCACCCGGCCAGGCCGCGAAGATGAGTCCCTGTGCGGGGTAGCCAGTCCCGCCTGAGCACGCGGCCAAGCCCCGAAGATGGGTCCCTGTACGGGGTAGACGGTCTGCCTAAGCACCCGGCCAGGCCGCGATGATGAGTCCCTGTACGGGGTAGACGGTCTGCCTAAGCACCCGGCCAGGCCGCGATGATGAGTCCCTGTGCTGGCGGCAGTCTCGCCTGAGCACCTGGTCAAACCCCGAAGATAAGCTCCTGTGTGGGGTAGGCGGCATCGGCCCTGTCGGGTAGGCGGCATGAGTCCCTGTGCGGGTTAGGCGGTTCAGTAGCGGCCATTGCCCACCTCGCCGCAGCACTGTCCTGCCGCATGCTTCAATCCTTAATCGCATAGCTCTGACGTGGTCATAGATGGCAGAAAGAGCTTAAACCAAACATAACCATTTATTTGTTGCTATGTACGTGGTAGTGGAACCATGTAGAGCTCAACCATTTGTCACCCCGCGTACCGTGGCTAACAGCGATAGCATGGTAAAAGCGCAAAGCGCAAGATTTTCTCGAAACTTTTTGAATGGGTGGATCCTGGGCCAGATCCAACGCTAAGCAGTGCTTGTTGCGTGAGCCTTGGTCCACCATCCTAATGCGAATTGTAGGCCAATGACAGAATTCGGTGACAAAAGTTTAATGTACCACAAACCTCGATGTGGTCCGTCCTGCCCCCTGACGTCACCTGACCCTAAGTGCGGCCGCTGCCATCGACCGGAAGCCATGCCAGTCAAGGGCAAATACCGAGCGTCTTAAGCGCCCTGAGACTATTGCGCAACGTTTGGGTGGATCGGAGGCAGGCGCTCTAACCAAATAAGCAGCCTGGAGGGGCATTGCGTGCCTTCGCCCTATAAGATTATTGCGGTGACCTATTGGTTTTCCATTCGCATTTGTACTGCATAGATGCATCCATACTTACGTCCGGCAAATCTTTATTGCGGTAAAACTTGTTACTTTTGTGATGAAACCTCGGTTTTCTAGGAAAGTGATTGGCCATTCCCTCATTACACTTTTGCACACCGTGAATTTAACTTAAAATCTATGCGGGTGGAGAGTCGGCCCCTGATCTCACAGCATGTAACGGACGATATACCGGGCGAGACCCAAACAAAAGCTGGCAGTCCGAATCAATGTTTTGCTTGAAATAGAAGTCCGGAGAAACGTTCGCAATATATGCAGGAGGCCAAACGTTGCGGTAAATGTGGTTTTGTTTCATCTAAACAGAGTGTTCAGATCTTCTGCATCCTTTCCATTTGATGCCGCAACTACGGTGAGCTCAAACGCATACAAAATGCTGGCGCTGTTTTGAATCAATGGCAAATGCCGGACCTTAAAAATGGAGCATAAAGAAAACATTTGATACTGATCAAAGGTTTGGAAGACAGATAATCATGTCTGACATTCCAGTCCGTGTTACCACACTTGCATGAACTCCTGGGAATGCCTCAAATCAGCGGTGTGTAAGTGTGTATGTGTAAAGTGTAATGTGTAAAGTGTATCAGAATGTGTAAAGTGCGTGGGAAAAACTCACGTTTGTTAATTCGTATGAACGTCTGCAAATGGGAACGAAGGCAGTCCGTCAATATTGACGTGCCTGATATCACGCTTATCGCGTGATGCAGCATCTGGGCTGTGCTGGTATTGCAAGGCTGTTTGCTATCGATAACCAACCTGTTCAAGGTTGCTATGATCTGAATCGGATCCATCGTCACCAGCCTTACCCCTTACTGGATTCGTTCTTTTAACTTTTAACCATCTTACCGTACCGCATCGTGCCTGCTTAATCCGTCTCCGCAATGTTTGTGCATGTGACATCAGAAATACAGGCGGCAACAGCCTGCAGGAGCGTAGGCAGGATATCACACTTAGAGGATTCAGAATGCAAGGGGCGATTCAAAAATGATTGGAACTACAAACCGAACTAAGCGCGATTTCTTTCAGCGATTCTTTTTCTGACAAGACACTTATTTTTTCAGTGGCATTCCCCCCTTTCCATAATTTGCACTGGTGGGAAAGAAAATTTATCTTCTCTACTTGTACACATTGTTGCCTGTCGCTTGACCTACCGCCTTTCATTGCATTTTACTTACATGGATCTTTGAACGCGTTATGTAAGAGCGAGCATTCTTACATAAGCCGAATTGCACTCGCACAACAATGTACGCTACGGGCACGGGCGTTAAAAAATAGAGAATCACGGTGACTGTCTCAGGTTTTCACATCAAGTTTTACTGCGGTCGCGTGGTGTGGTTGTGATATGGTGTGGCGGTGATTTACTGTAGTCCGTGGTAGTGCGTGAAAACAGGTGGCTTCAAAAAGTCATTCAACCTCTACTTTCAATGATATTCCTGCGTTCCTGGTGTGCCTTATTAAATTAGTAGCAACAAGAACTGGCCGTCAACATATCCCCCCCCCCCCCTACTGTGTTATCGTTCATGTTGTCTGTGCTAGTTGTCTATGCCTATGTCATGTTGTCTATGCATACCCCCAAATCTGGACACATTTGTCATGACAGTTAGGATACCCATAATAAGAATCCTCGGTACTTCTGAACTCCGTCGTGTGCAAATTCTGCGGCGCTCGAGCAAGGCACCTGACATAACAACCTTTAATTTCCTTACTATAACACCATGTGCTACCACGCCTACCAGAATCGGAAACCGTGTGCTACCACGTCTAGCTGTAAAGCCACGTACGCTAGCGATAATAACACAATCGTCACGCTAAATTTTGTTTTTGACTGGCAAGTCAAAGCAGTGCAGTGCTGACGCCCAGCTAGTAAGCAGTTGGTGATGCATGGAAGCTCCAAACATATTTGGACCGGCACCAGACTCATCTATCCGGCTGTCTGCTCCATTTCCCAGCAGTTCAGCACTCGGTGTATTCTGTGGCTGTCACCGAAGCACATGCTTGCTTACAGAAGCGTGACTCACCTTTGCATGGTGTGTGGGCCATGCTCAATCACGTATCTCAAAATACGGATTTCACACGATGCAAAAAATGCATTTTACTCATTTGAGCTAATCCATATTGCTGGCAGCACAGTTGGTTAACCCCAGCTTTCAATTATACATTGCTTGCTGAACAAGGCCGCTAATTTAATTATGTTGGCGGATGCGCACTTACTGGTTGGCGACTATGCATACTGAAGGACCTTTCCAGTGGAGCGAACAATAAGAACAGATAGCTTGGCACTGGAGGTCCGGACCAGGGGGGCAGACGGCGGGGCATTGGAGGTGCGGACCAGGGGAGTAGACGGCGTGGCAATGGAGATACGGACCAGGGTAGCAGACGGCGGGGCAGTGGGGGTGCGGGCCGGGGGAGCAGACAGCGGGGCATTGGAGATGTGGACCAGAGGAGCAGATGGCGGGCTAGGGAAGATGCGTGCAAGGGGAGCGGAAGCGGGCAGGGAAGGCGCTGGTCGTCAACCAGCTGTTGTCGGATTGATGTAGTTCGTATCTAGGTACATTTGCGCAAAGGAAAACGACTGCCCTTTCTTGATGCATTGCTGCATTGCTGTATTGATGGTTCAATCTAAGTGATCTTTTAGTTGGAGCAAATCAAAGAGGTAAATATAATAATTCGAGTGGTTCGCAGAACAATGAATTAAGGCATGACGGTGCGCTTCAATAATACGGTATATGTGTAGTGTTCCTGCACAACATAGATGCACGTCATTTGTGTTCAACGAGGCGAAATGTCATAAGTGATATTCTGCATTTGATGGACAACGATTCATTACTCAAACACAACTGGCATGAGTGCTCCAACGCTGATGGGTACATGTTCTTTATTGACCCCGGATCTCTACCCTGGACCAACATAATGCAGGGGAATGTTCTTCCGTTTACAATCTATAAGGACGATCGGTGACCTCGCCCGGTCATGCATTATGTATTGGTTCATGAGCGAAGGACGACGGAAAGATGCCTGGTACATTGAGTTGTTGGATGCAAGCTTGAGCAGTGAGCATGGAAAATCCATCATGATAATACGCGTGCGCTCTTCGCTGAAACGCATCTAGAATGCCGAGGCGACCGACTGCCGTCAGTGCTCACGCCCATATTTGAGCGTTCGTTGCTTCTAGGCAGATGCCGTAGAAAGTAAGACCATGTGGCTTTTCAACTTCCGTTCAGCACACACTTCGTCCAGATTGAAGGAGGGACTTCGTAATAAATGTCTCAGAGGAGTACCTTTCAGTATTTTCATAATATCTAAGACGCAAATACTTTTGAGGCACCACATACTTTGTCCTCACAAAAAAAAACAGTCGAGCGACGTTGCTCAGACACCTTTAAACATTTTTTAGGGTGGCAAAATTATAGACAAGCCGCCAGAGAACACAGTACGTAGTAGAAGAATCCATTCCTTTTCACGGAAAAGGAGCACATTGCAAATCTGCGTTAAGAATATTTGATTTGTTCAACAGCCTTATAGACGAAATCGTATCACAGACGATATAATGACATCGTATATGACCAAATGATGTGTCAGACATGGCGTAAACAAGATATTTATGATCCTTAACGTACGGTAGATGTGCACCGTACTAAGCAATTTGAGGCAACACTCTATTCGTGTATTGACATCGTTTTCTCAGGTACCCAGCATACCCGAAAACGGAGGAGTGTGAGCGAAAGGAGAAGCATATCAGCAACCACAGTAGCATCTATGCTAGTTGTTTTCACGCGGGTTAATGCCATTAAAATTGTCATGTTTCAAAAATGTTTGAAGTTTTTGTCTACTCCAAACACTCCGACACGGAAAATGTTGCTTCATGAAGTTCTATTGACATGTAATGGGTAAGCCACATCAATCCAACTAAGAGCAAATCGTTTACGTTCAGCGGAACTTTTACGGATATCTCTTCAGCCCACGCCTTCAGTTCACCCATATTCTAGGAAAACGCTTAGCCCGGCATCCATCAATGTGAGTCACTCGTGGGCGTTGAATGTTGGCTACGCCATTGTTGCTTACATCAGCGTTATGTGGAGCAAAGCGAGCTTTGAGGATCATTTCATTCAAGGATCATTATCCTGAATCATGTGAGTGTATGTGAGCCATTTAAGCTCGGTTTGTACTGTGAGCAGCCGCTGTAACTCCTGTAAATAAGACATGTAAGTACTGCATATATATAAACAGGGACGCTACAAGGATAAAGGATTTTTTCGTCGCGTCTGCGTCAAAGATGTCACCGAATTTTTTTAAAAAAAGGTTCGAAATGTTTCGGCGGGAAGAGATTTGGCATCATACCTGTCCATAAAAGCACGATTTCGCTCATAGAAATCCAGCCGCAACCTGATGAAATTATGTGTCTTCACCAATGTGTTTTGAATCTCTGTGAAACATTTCTATCTGAAAAGTGTCAACAGAAGGCACATAGTTAGAAAAAACGCTCAAGCGTTTTTAAGAAGTTTCAGAAGGTGTTGCTCCGTAATCATTCGTGAAAAAGGCTTCTATCTGAATTGTAGCATCCAGCCCCAGTGTCGTCAAGAGCAGAGGACAATGCATCAGTGTCAAACAAAAAAGACAACATTTGACCCGGACGAACTACATTAACACGGTACAACCATCGGTGGCAAAGCTCCGCGATCAAACATGAAACAACTGGGAACTATTATGAGTATCCGAAATTTGAGCACATTTACACACTTTTTGAAGAGTCCGTTCAACAATTTTCAATGGCTGACCTTGTCAAAAGCGTTTGCGTCGTCAATAAAATCAACGGAAATGGGTGTGCTGTTCTGCAGATAATAATCCAGAGATTAGTAGGGTTAAAATATTAACGAATGGTCAGCTGTGCCCGGGCATTTTCTAAGTACTTCGGCTTAAAATTGCAGATTCCAGGACATCTGAGCGAACGCTGGCTCTTACAACAGGTGTATACCTATCTATCTTACACATTTTCCTCTCTTCACATTTAAAGGGAGTGCCCTTCATTTATATCAGATTTTGAACTTAGATAGCCATCTTGAAGACCTTTTGGTGCTGTTTACACTCCTGTCTTCTTAAGACCTAACCCCTCAGGTTTCTGAGCTACACGCCCGCGAAAATGCGGAAAGGTGTATTGGGAAGAGTCTTTCACAGTCACCTTGGCATTCACGACGTCATAATAACGTCATTCAAATCCTGCCATTCCGTAGGCCATACGGCGATCAAGGCCAAGAAAATATAATTGCATTGGCGTTCATATCTGACGTTCGTGAGCGCGATTTCCAGATATACGGCCGTCATCTGGTTCTCAATCAATGTTTTGCAGGGTACGATGACATAATCAAACCATGACGTATTAAGCAGCATGTTTACTAAACAGAGAATTGTGCTGCCTTAGAGCACTTTCTTACACTTGAAAAGTATACCAATAGTTGCAGTTGGCTTGTTTCATGCCATCTGATGCCTGCTTCAATATCTTCAAATGTGAAATATTCCCTTTAAGTGTTCGAACCCAAACCACCTAGGCTCTGTCAAAAGACGCATCCGATTACCTAACCATCTTTGGAAAAAACCAAAAGACAGGTGCGTAACACGCGAGCGACCAAAACAATCTAAAACATTCTGTGCTTAACCCATGATCGTCAGTACACTTACAGGGAACGTTTTACATCTGAAGATAGTTGAAGCAAGCACTAGCTGTAATGAAGCAGGCCACTTTTGACTATTGGTATGCTTTTAAGTAGAAAGGATTGCTTTAGGCAACACAATTTCTCTGTTTAGTAAAGGTGATCCTCGTTACGTTGTTGTTTCATTACGTCATCGTACCTTGCAAAATATTGATTGAGCGCCAATTGAGGACTGTTATATCTGGAAATTGTGCTCACGAACACCAGACATGAACGCCTCGATCATTATATCTTTTCTCGGTCTTCAACGCCGCATATCTTACGGCATGACAAGACTTGAATGACGTTATTATGACGTTATGGCTGCCAAGGTGACCTTAAAATGCTCTCCACGAAAAAGTCTCCCCATCTTCGCCGGCGCATAGCTCAGAAACTAGAGGCGTTCAGGTCTTAAGTGGGGGAGGGCTGCGAACTGCACCAAAAGGTCTTCAAGATGGCTATCTCAGTTCAAAACCCCATGCAGTGGAACACTCCCTTTAAGGGTCCCAAATCTCTTGAACACAAGATTTTCAACGAATCCAAAAATACGCTTAGTCTTGAAAAGAGAAGTCATCCCACCAAGTACTTACGATGCCTTCCGGCCAGCTGGTAGTTCTTCGTACATTGGGGACAACATAGTCACTGGTAGGAGAGACCATCGATCGATTCACCAGCCATTTCAAAGACGAGAATAGCGCAGTAGGCTCTCGACTTTCGGCCAAGCCCCGACATCAGGAGTGTTCAGAATGGGTCACTAAGTGTAGCAAGCTTCATTAGGTTTAATGCATGCTAGTTAATTATACAATTTGTTCTAACATTGACAAAAACCGATGTTCATGTCCGTTTGAAATGGCATCAGGATGTTCATCTACGGCGATACATTCCGTGCATCAATACGATGCAAATCTGGCATGATAACTGGGGTCAGTTCCCAAACGTGTGCACTGTTCCACCAAACTGGCGCGCCAAGGCAAACCGGCAACCGGTCACAGCCATCGGCCGGCGTGGTACGGCGTGGACGTGTTGTTGATCGGCCAGATCAATCCTGTGGATTCAGGGTGCTTACAGCACACCCCTCTTGGCGAAGTTCAATGACCAAAATATCCATCAAGCATGTTAAAGGCACACGAACAAAAGTGCATATGTATTTTTTCTCTCTGTGCACATGTGTTTATATAGTGCTTTCTAGCGTTGACTGGAGTGTGACCACTCGCCACCCGCGCCGACCCATGCACATTGAACTCGCGCTAATGCTTCATAAAATTCCCGGTTATGGCCAATAAAGTTGTTTTACGATCCCATTGAAGAGAGCGATTCCGAAAACAAAGCCGGGCGGGCGCGGCGCCGCCGCCAGTCTCACCTGGGCCAGTGCAGGAGCCACATCCGGGGTGCGCCGGTGCGTCTCGCGGCGCGCCAGCGGCGGCAGATCTTGAGCGCCCACCGAAATTACCGGGAAGCGCGCGCGTGATGCGCTGTGCAGTGTGCCGGTGCCGTGCCGAGAGCGGCGAGGGTGGAGTCTGCCGCGTGCCGCGCAGCCTGTATTGGCGGACGCGGGCCGAGCGCCGGCCGAGCGGCCGGCCTGCCGCTCGGCCATTGGTCCAGCCCGGATCTCGGCGCTGCAGCGATCTCCGCGCTGTTGACGGCCCGACGCTGGAATCGTGATACGGGAATGCTGTCAGCATGCAGGACAAGAAGTCGGCGTAGGACGTTTGTGTTCTCAAGCATGTTTTTTTACCGAGACAATGTTGGTGTGGCTTACTTTATGAATTGCTGGGACCGAAATTGCATGCGGTGTGGTTTGAACGTAGTTTGCAGATTTATTCGTTAGAGCAGGATGTGATGCGACGTGCTATGACCATCCCACTTGTCTTATGAGTATCAACTCTGCGTAGGAGCAATATACAGGCCTGCATAATCCTCCCACGTAAATTCGCACGTGCTTTGACCGAGCGAAGTAATTTTGGCACTGTCAATACCCACGACTAGCCTTGTCCAATGTTCTCCGATGACAAGAAAGTAAGAGCGCGGTCGAAATTATGCATGCAACTTTATGTATGATGCTAATGCTTCTGACATCTCGAATGACGACCAACGAAAACATTGTTTGAACGCACACTTGCTTTCACGACGGAATGCCAAGTGCTTACCTGTAATATACGCTGCGCCCATTAACTGTGGAATGCTAGAATGCCATTTTTTACCAATGCGGATATCTGAATTTGTACGCTTTGAAAACTGAGGTGTGTTTGTAAACGCGTGCATACGGCATGAAACAGAGCCATAACTGCTACGAATACAGGCACGAATACTGTACTATTACCCATGCTAGGGAAAGAGAGAGCTAATGCCTCGCAGCGGATTTCTTTCGGGTTGCACAGAAAAATGGCAGATAAGGGCACCACCAATTTACCATAGCTGAAAGCACTGGGTACAAGCAGTGTTCAAGAATGTGTGGTTACATTTCACGTCAGTGAGCTGTAGCCAGCGATGGGCGACGCCACCTCCTGAGTGTGTTTTGGGTGCCGTGTGGGTGCACTCAGGTGATTCGCCCAAACGCTGCAGGCCATCCTCCGACATCCTTTCCAAAAGTTAGCAGAGCTCTCACAGCTACATGCTGGGCCTTTTCGCTCTGCGTTTGTTATTCGTGAACAGGGTATATCTTCCATTGGTGAATGATGTGCATGAACATCCTACATAATGATAAAGCCTGAGCAAACAGGTGATTTCCGATTAGCAGAATTATATTTTCAAGCGCCAAGCAACAGCAGTCGTCTGTGGTGTCGTGTATTTCCTTGCATCGGTGTTGTACTATTACAAATCGCTGATCATTTTCTTGATGAAAATCTGCTTTATTTACCATACAATTTAAAGATGGTACATTTTCTTTCAAAAACAAAACCTTTCATTTCGGTGTTCTGAGCATTAATTTTGGCATGCCGTGAAATGCCTCAACACGCTACCAATGCCAAGCCGTGTCACTAGTTTGTTTGGGTGGATCGAACTAGGATTTAACTGGATTTCCTAGGCTCCATTATTGTTTTGGCATTGATGGGGCCCTTTATCTGCCAGCCACATCCGCCCCCTTCCGTCCTTGAATATTTGTCTGCGCCCTCAGTATGGAGCGTAAAATGCCAAACGATATGCTTGAAGTCTTAAAAGAGTATCCTAATATTTTCGGAAAATATGGCATCTTGACCTCGATTTTATTAGTTCTATGGAGCTCCACCTTTGGCAACTGAGCTATCTGCTGTAGTTCCTGTTCCGTGGTTTTAACTCAGTTAGTCACAATGACAACTCAGTGCTGAACTGCCGTCCCCAACTGATGCACGGGTGCAGGATCTTTCCGCCCAGCGTCGGTTAGCGAACCCGATTCTCACGATTTTTTAGCTCCAGTTCGGATGAAATATATCTCCATTAAAGACGCTCTTCTCTAAATCGTACGCAGCCTTCGGGATGATAATCAACCTTCCTCATACGAATTGTCAAAATATCTGCCAGTGCATCGTAGCAATAAATCATTACTTTATCAAAACGTAATCAAAATCAGTATGTTCGCTCGATGGACGTGAACATTTCAAAACAAAATATATGTATTGTGTGCATAGCACACATGTACTCCATACGTCCTCTAAAGACTGTAGCCAGTGATTTAGTGTTTGATAGTGGTTCACGATCCTTTGTGACATCTTGCCGAGGACTCACTCTTCGTCACTAGATTGTCTGAACATGCACAATATCTCAGCATGACATCACTGTTCCATAGCTGATATGTTGTGACTGCGACTCTCCGCGGTAAAGCTGAGATGGAACTGCAGGTCAGTGAGTACTAATGGAATTGTGATAAAACATTCAACTTAAGTGGCTCGGCCCGACCTTCACGTTCTCCAATAGCTTTGCAACCACTGCTCGCAGACTCATGCGGCTTTCAGCAACAAGACGTGCAAGACGTATGCAAGTTGTGCTATGTTGCTGGGGAATTCGAGTGCCAGCTATCTGATCAGGCAAGATCTTCCTGCAATATCCGAATGTTGCTACGATTTCAACATCCCCATTGCATAACTGTAGGAACAAGGGGGCCAGCCGGCTATCCCCACCCCTTTTTACACTAACCGATGCATGACCAAACCGTTGCATGTCCAATGAACCGGCCCTGGCGATGCATGCAAAGAACTGAATTAAAATTTGGTATTGCCGCTCCACCCCGTGGTATCAAATCGGAAAAGTAAAACGCGCAAAGTGCAAAACAGCTGATGAACGTAGGTCGGAGCCGGGTCTAGATCTCAATGACCCGACGTTGCAACGGCACGAGACTAACATAGTATGACCTAGCAAACAGGTACAAAAACACAGGCAAAAATTGTGAGCCGATGAGTGCAGCTGGTCACGCCTTTTTGTGCGCAAGCCATGAGCACACCCGTTTTGAGCGCTTTAAGCAAATATGTATCCGTCCCAGATCCTGGCACCCACAGCAGATGAAGGCGTGAAGCTAACTGTACGGTGCGCGTGAATGTCCTGGGTACTACTCACTGACGGGTCTCACCAAAACTCTCCGGCCCATAACCTCGAAACTCTCGACCGGAAAGGGGCCGGTCAATTGAGGTATCGACCGGGAAGGGGCCGGTCGATACCTCGTTTTCCATAGCCACCGACTTAGAACCCACCACGCTGAGACCTGAGGCGAGAAAAACCGGGGCATGAAAGCCACAAAGGAGTGTAGCCCTGTTTCTGATGACCAGTATCCACTCAACCTGTTGGAGTGCTTTGCAATACTTTGGTCATTATTTCAAGAGCTGTAAGTAACTGCGAGTCAAGTGATGCCCTCGATTAAAGTTGTCGTGTTATGCCGTACCCATGATCGGCCATTTTTAATCAGCTGAATGGGGATAGGCTCGAGAATGCCGTGGGAGTGAGCCTCCATCCGTTGCATGTGAGCGGATGGTATAATTTCCAACGCATTCGGCGTTCGCATTGATGTCGAATGTGTCCGGCCCCACGAGTCCAGCTTTGGCGTCACCTACACAGCAGGTGGCAATTCCCACATCTGTTGTTACATCGTTCGTCCCAACGTCCAACTTAAGGCGTCTTACCGGTGTTGAATAGCCAGATGTTGATATGCCGTTCACCCGGGAGCCGTTTATGTTTGTGTAAGTATTTTCCAGCCATGCATATCTATAACCTATCATCCTCCAAAAGCATACGTTGTGTGCTAGCGCAAAGGTGTAAATGTTTAACCGATATTGACGCTTGACGGCGTTTGGTGGGTGACCACCCCATTCCTCTCTGCTTGATATTAATGTGCAAGGTATGGTAAGGTACTGAATGTGGACTGCGATTAGCAAACGATTAGCATGGCAAAATAACAGCTGCCAGCCTTTTTCATCGATCCGTATTTACCTGCGGTCGATGTGTAAGAGAAGAGTTCTTTACTGCGCATGGGCAGTGCACGTTGCCTATTTGCAACACCGTCTGTCTTGTCATTTAGCTGTCAAACTCCGTCAAGATTCGCCAATCTTTTCCGGTTGTAGACGTCCGGACGTCGATCAGTAGATAACCACAGCCTGCTGATGTTTATTTGCATGGGCCGGCTATCCATGCCCACTGTACCGGTTGTTGCATGAGCTCAGTGTCGGGGTTTATAGTACATCGCCTGATAGCATTTCAAAGTTTACATCAGACATATATCGGAAATGCATGCATACATTATATTAAAACAGATATAAATAGATGTATTCACATCCTATATTAAAAGCACATATGCGTAACTAAATGCATATTTTATATGAAAACGAATATCAGAAAACATGAGGACAATTCAACGGCCGCGCCGTTCATTTGCGTTTAACGATCGTCCATTACCAATTTTCCATATTGATTGGAGAAGAGAACCAAACAATTTGGTTAGGGGGATAGGGGATCAGGTCCTTAAGCTGTTCTTATGTTACTTGACCCAGTAGGTCACGTGAGTATAGACATACTCACGTGTATGGGTTCTGTCTGTCTGTCTGAGTCTGTCTGAGTGGGTACTTAGATGGTTCTTGAGAACACCTATTGTTAACAAAAGCGAGCTGACTCGCGAACCAGCGCTTTCGTCGACAGGCCTGTATCGGTCACCAGCAGGTCGGGGTTGTCTTTGCCCCTTGTCCGTGCCTTTACATGCGGTATTGCTCACTTTACGTAAACGCAAGCTGCTTAAACATAGTGGGCATTGGGATTGGGGCGCACCGTGGAGTTCCGTGACATGTTCATGAAGTTAACTAAATGGAGTGTTTAAATATGCCAGCGATGCAGCTTTGATTTACTGATCTGTAAGAAGGCATTAGGGATTAGAGAAGTTGTATGTTATGCCGCGTTTGGAAGATTTCATAAATGCTACCTTTTGCAGCTGTGTGGACATCAGTATTTGTGCTTTTTCGTTTTTCTGTTGGAATATCCATTCTCTTGGAATGGATATTCTATATATATATGCACATCTTAGAATGAATATTCTCAAACATATGTATGATCTCCTCGAATATCATTTATACAGCATAAACGGTTAGGAACAGATCCCGTTCGAACACAAGCTTGAATGTTCCAGAATTTCAGACAACCGACACCTATTGGTTCGTGCGTTTTAAAGATTTTAGGCAGTTACGTGTGACGAGATAGTCTGAATTTCTTGAAGATGGCTTAATCGTTGTCATCCAGTATAATCATAGACACTGATAAAAGCATAGACAACTAATCTGCAGGACCGTTTGCGCACGCTTAATTGGACCCACGTTGCTGGTCGGCTGGAATAGGGCCGAATGTTCACCTGCCAAGCAGCGAAGCGAAGCACGTCACTTGTGCCCCGAACACACCACCCACGTTGTGTCATCCAGTTGAGTCAAAAGCTTTGCCTCCTCCCTTTCACCAGACAGGACTGCGGGGTGTTTTAAGTGCCGATTCATTTCGATCATTCGAAAAGTCACCCGAGGCTGGTGTCACAACAGGCAGTCAGCATGAGCCCTCCTTACCTAATCGGAGGCAACAGTGGAACTCATGTTTCGTTGCTTTGTGTCTTTGGTGATTTTGGGGTGGCATTTGGTCCAAACGCTGAGGGTTAGAAGCCACGTCGAGGCCATTGGTTTGAAATGCTCCGTTCATGTAAAACATACTGTAATAATATAAGAAATGTATAATATAATCATAAAAGATATAATATATATATATATGATAATGATATATATATATAGATATGCATAATATATATAGTATATATATATATATATATATATATATATATATATATATATATAGATATAGATATGTGTGATATGTAATGATATAGATATATATGTAATGATATATAAGATATAATATGATATATATAGATATGTGTGCATATATGTGTGTATATAATTTATATATATATATATATATATATATATATATATATATATATATATATGAATAATAAAATAATATAAGATCATGCGAGGTGCGAGCTAATCTTCGCTGCTTGCACAAAAGTGTGTGGAACTTAACATCTTGGCAGTGCACATGGAAAAGTGTGAACAAAATGTGCGGCGCTAAAACCTCGTGCTGTGCCGAAAGGACGGACTTGCAGCAACATGCACTATCTGCACCAAGCAACCACCCGTCAGCGGGCCTCCGCACTGAGCATCATCTATTGAGACCAAACGATACTACGTCACCGCGCGCGTTGTAGCCACGATGGCATGTGCTACCCCAAAATGCTTATTCAAGCCCAGGAGCAGACTATCAACGACTGCACGGTGTGAATTGGCGTTATGTTGATCGGGACAATCTTGCTTGAACAATGGTGACGAACCGGCATCGGAATACCGATCACCAATGTCCAAATCAAGCCCACTGTGCCTTGCTGCGGCGGAGTGAGCTTCAAACTGAAACTAAAATGCTCGGCCATCAATGCTTAGTTTTTCGTTGGGGGTGGTCTGACACCAAAGACGGGGTGCAGGAAAACCGGGACAGATGATACATTTTTTATTTCGTTTTTGTGCAACACGATACCAATCTTTCTACTGAAGCTCGGCGGTCCGCCATCGGTATTTAGATAGCGTCCCCAGCTAGACGTCCCATCGTTTGCGACGCTGCGCATGTTGTACTGGCATGCGAACACGAGGCACGATACTCCATCTGGCCTTCCACACCTGGATGTTTGCCGCCCACAAAGACGAGGAGGTGGGAACGCTGGGGTCAGGCCGAGGTGCATCAATGTGCTTTAGGCCGCATTTCTAGATTTGGTGCTGGGCACATAAACTCGGGAATCACTATTGCAAAAGAGGCTCTTCCAAGGAACCACGGCGTCGGGCCAACATGCAAGCAATAGGACTTGTGGCCTGCTTACTGGTGTGTCGCTGTTTGTATCGCTTCGAATGGGCGGGATGGAATCGAATAAACCGCGAGGTAGTGATACCGACCACTTTGCTCTCACCCAACTTTGTAATCCTCAAATATTTCTACTGCTTATGATAATGGATGCAGCGGATTACTTGCAATAAAAGCCTCGTCCAGATTCATGGATCGCATTCAAGCAGTGATAAAAATAGTGGCGGTTTCAGTTTTTGTTAGGTTTTGGCTGACAACAGTGTTCCAGTCATGATCCGGTGACCAATTGAGCAATGGGTAAACACGAACCATACGCCATAGCTGAGACAAAAAAAAAACAGTCAGGATATGGGGAGAGGGCACATCCATGTCATTCTTTCGTCAGTGCTTTCATCCAGTGAGGGATATGGCCCGGTGTGAGTGTCTAGACAACAGTTCATGACGGAACGTAGGAAAATACAGGTGAAGGTCGCTGGAGGGGGGTTAATGAGCGCTGGAAGGTGTGTGGGGGGGGGGGCATTCCTTCCCGTTGGTTGGTGGTAAATTGATTCATAAAAAACGGAAATGAATTACTTGCATCAATCGCCACTTGAATTTTTGCAATGCGACGACCAGTTCTTGAGATACGAGCGCGGTTACTTTTGCCCCCACCCCTATCTGGGTGTTTGCGAGTAGCGAAATAGTCCAGGCAGTGTCAGATTAACAACCAATGTAAAGTTGTAAAGTCTACAAGACGCGTATGCCAATACAAATGCAGGTGCATCCATCGCAAATGTGCCGACAAATCCGTAAACACACCAGGAAGATGTGAATCTGCCGACGCGATTGCTGTGGTATCTCTCTTAAAGTGCTTTCTGATGCACCGCGTCCACACACGGAATAATCGCACCGGACTGCAATCCTTTCAGCCTGCACTGCCGCCGCTAATGCAGCTTTGTATGAGAGTGACATCTGAGCGATCCCATCGGCATGAGATGGACGCTAGTGGTGACAGCCTCGTTTGACTATAGTGCAGCCGCTTTAAATACGGTCCGCCCGGAATAGCTACGGGCACCTGGGGTGGCGGGATGGAGGCAGGTCCGGGTACGGGGGCTCCGCCACGATGGTATGCTGAGGGCACCTGGGGTGGCGCGATGGAGGCAGGTCCGGGTACGGGGGCTCCGTCACGATGGTATGCTGAGGGCACCTGGTGTGGCGGGATGGAGGCAGGTCCGGGTACGGGGGCTCCGTCACGATGGTATGCTGAGGGCACCTGGTGTGGCGGGATGGAGGCAGGTCCGGGTACAGGGCTCCGTCACGATGGTACGCCGATCCATCTGCATTGAAGTTTGCGTTGACTCACGTTCTTGATTCTTGAGCTGCGTCCAACCTTATCCAATGATCTACCACGCATGCGCACAACATGGTCCGTAGGAGGTCGAGTTGGGATTGGAGGAAACACGAAAAAGCATGGGAAGTTGTAGATTACTGCTAACACTGCGTGGTGTATTACTTTTCCAGCTCAATGTTTATGTTTCGTATTCGTTGTTACTTTAAAGTTTTCATTTTAACCCTTGATCTACAGAAATTCAAACGAGCTGCTCTCCTGCTGAAACTGGCGAACAAAAATTATGACGCGTTTGAGAGAAGAAGCTTTAGACGTTCTAGGGAATCAATTAGCTGGTTTAGAATGTAGCCCTCGCGCAAATTTCACCTATACAGCTTTTTAATTGATACTAAGAACAGACGAGCATTCACAGCACCGTGAACTGGTGGCGGAGCCTGGTGATGCAACTGGGAGAGTAAAGGCAGTTGAAATCTAGTGGTTTGAGTAATTTAGAGTAAAGGTAGTAAACGTTTGTTTTTTGTGTTGCTCTCATAGTTAATATGTCCAGAGGACAACCTCGTAAAAATATAAGCATAAGTCCAATTTCTGGAGGCACATTTACGGAAACTGTAACCCCGGCCATCGCTGTTTTTGCTCCTGAGCGCACGGGCTCACTTTTTTAGCTTGTTTCACTATCCGACTCTGTAAAAAATGGATGTTATTAGGCGAATTTTTTCATTTTGACCTCATTTCTACAAATCTATCGAACACCAATGAAACCTTTTACTTTTTTGGGGGGCACACGTTATTAATGGCTGAAGGGCCACTCCGTTCCAGCACAGGGTGCCTACTGGCTGCCATTCTGGCAACACGGGGCGGGGTCGATCCGGAGAACTTTCGATGGCTACACCACACAGTGGCTCCCTCCCTGACGCAGGAGACCCTCTGACACGGATAGGTGGCTCCGGATCGACGAAGGAACTTTCTATTACGCGACGAGATCCTTTATCGCCGCAGGTGACCAATTATCAATGCATAGACTCCGGTTCGGGTTACTAGGTCTTTGGATGGAATGGGCCCTCTCCGTTCGGTTCTGGGTGCCCTGATTTCACACAGATCCCTTCCATTGTCTCAACGTGGACTCCCTTCATTAGTTCTCGTATCTCCTTTCATTGCCAGAGGGCCCGGACCAACGCAAGAGGCCCTCTTGCATTTGGAGTCTATCCCTGCTCCTGTTCATCAAATACTCCCCTGGCCGAGTCGAGGCCCCTTGTCGAAGCAGGACCCCTGTTAGGCACTGTGGGATCCTGACCGACACAGGGAATCCTCAGTGTTGCAGAGGCCCGACAAATGCGAATCACCTGGCCCAGCCTTGTCTCTGCTTGGAAAACGGGTCCTGGGGTTCCAATAGCGTAGTGATTAACGCGTCTGTTAACGCGCAGCCCCAGCAGCTGAGGACATCGTAAAGCCCCGATGACGACGACGAAGCTGGGCCCTCAGGGCTCATAGCCATACGGAGTCCACTGGACGGAGTTGGCGGTCTCCGACCGAAATAGAGCTCCATACTGTCCCAGGGAGCCCCAATCGGTGAATGAAACTCTCTGACTGACATTTGAGGTGGAGACTCTAAGGGCGGGGAGCCGTCCCTAATGTGACCTACAGCCAGCCCTTCGGGCCCTTGAGCCCTCCATTCGTACCATTGTTTCTTGGTCTTGAGGAACCCCCCCCCCCTTCGGGTCCCCTCTAGCACAGCCCCTGGCCGACTCTAGACGGCTTGTCGACACAGGACCCCTGTTGGGTACTGAAGGCCCTCGGCCGACACAGAGGCCCCTCATTGTTTCTGGGTCGCCGGCCAGTGCAGATTACGGGCCACCCTGGCGGGCGTCGACATAGAGGCACGTATTCTCAGGGGTCTTTAATCAGTGCAAGAGGCCTTGACCTGCATTTCAGGTCACACCTACGAGACAGAGTTCCTCATGTGACGTGGAGCCGACCCTTCCGGCCCATAATCGTCTGTCCAGAGAGGTCCTTCAGGCCACTCGGGCACTGGGGGGGGGGGCACGTTCCATCTGTATTTCCCTGCTCGTGCCACTGCCAACAAATAGGCAAATATGAAAATTATTCGTTTTGCTCTGAGACTCAGATCATATCTTCGCCATCTCTCATGCATGCCCATCGGTCACAGAATTGGGAGTTACTGAGTTTTCATTCCTCCAATTTCTGTCAATAAATGGTATAAATGACTATTAGCTTTGAGTTCCAGGGTAGTCTTTCACAAATCAGATTCACTTCTCCAATGCCTATCGCCGCAGTAAAATAGTGTTTGTCTATTTTCCACCCATCTTAGATGAGTTCAATCAGGCAGCATCTGTATGGTATTCGCCGCTGCGACCACTGCAGGAGGTGGATTAAAAGTGTACCCCTGGTATCTCAGCATCTGATGGTTGAGTGGGAAGATAGCAAAAATATTCGACATCCCTGGTCAATCTTAACCAGGAATCATCGAGTTAACATCTATTACGTGGCGGGTTGCGTCACAGGTAACACGAGATGCCTTGCAATCGCTACAATCTTGGAACGAGATCGATGCCGTCCAGCTCGGGTAATAATGGTAAAAAAGAATTGAAGCCGGAACCAAACAAACGGGTGTGTTCCGATATTTTGTAATAATGGCATGTGTTGATGCGTGCCAAGTTCAGATGACGTCACGTCAAGCCACGACCAGCTCACCTCACCTGTCGTGATTGCCTGCTCTTCCAGGCCACGTGACAATGGAAGCCAATGGCCTGGCGATGCGCCAGTTACGCTGTTTTACTTGTGGCAAATGAGTGCAGCAAACCATTTTGGTTTGATAGTAGTAAGCTCACCTCGCATAGCCCCTGAGGTGACTTGGTGTGACCTCACATGCTGTGACTGACCCTGACTGGCAGAAAGGCACACCAGTCGACGGAATTGCCACCAAAACAGGCTGCAACAAGAATACTGTGATTTTCCACATGTGGTGGCAAGAATCGCGTACAGGCCTTTACTGATAACGCCATAACTAGGTGACCTGAGCAAATAGGATTTTTCAAATAGACTGCCTTTCCGTCACGGGACATTTCGTGACACACCTGGCACGGCACGAAAGTTCTTCACAAATTCCGGGGGTGGGGTGGGGGGGAGGGGGTGAAGTGGGCACCTTAACTTCTCAGTTGGTCGTGGGCTGACCAGAAAGCTGGAAAACCTACCCGGCACATTGGTAGCACCAGTCGGAAATTATATCGCAATTTGGGAAAAGCTCTTGCTGCCTCCCCCGCGTATTCGGAATAGCGGGTTCGCTAGAGGGATGCAGTGGGATGCCTGGAACTGGTGCTGACATCAGTCCAATCTTATTTGTGCATCGCACATCAACTGCAGCCAGCAGTAAAAGCGTATACGAGGCACATGCCGTTTCGCTGCAGCACAATTTTTCGCATTTTGTCACTTCTCTGTGCACCTTGTGTGCAGTTACTCCGACTGTCCATCTTCTGGTGGCTATGTTTTCAGTTTTACGTCCGTCATACTTGCTACAGCAGCAATGAAAAAACGTCTACGTTTTATTCCCACCTATGGGTTCCAGTAGGCCAGGCGGTAAGTGCTATATCAAGTTCGCTGGACACCAAAACCGGAACCCATACTTACTTAGGTGGCCGCCTGTACAAGCCAGATTGGCTTACAACTAAAAATGTATATAGTTACGCTAAGCTTAAAAAGTGAACAAGGTGAGAAGTGGCATATATTTCTCGCTGCCACATCAGCATCCGTGTTTACCCCTCTACAAGGAACGAGCTCCGAAACGTCATTATTTCAAAGCGGTGCATAAATTTAAAATCGCCTCCCCGATCAGAAAACTGCACTTTTTTGGCGGCCTTATTGATTTGGCTTCATTTTATTGTTCTTTTGAGACGCTCGACAAGCATCTGTACCAATTTATTCCTACATTTAGCTCTTATGCCATCTTTTGTTCACGAACGCAACATAAGTCACAATCACCGCAGTCTGCAAAAGTAGTCTGTACGTAAGTGCCTGCACGCAAGCACATCGACATCAAAATAACACAAAAACGCCAGCTGCCGCCTGGCGAAGCCCATCTCCACCGGGAGCCCATCACTGCCACCGGCTTCCGGACGTCATCCATCGGCCGTTCTCGCTCGGGCCCGCCGGCGACGACGCGCCTGCCGTGCCAGCGGCGGCCGGCGGACCGGCGGCGGGACGGCGCGGCGCCGCCTCCGATGCGGCGCGAGTGCCGCACGCCGCGGCCGCTTTGATCCGCCGCCATAAAACTTTAACGACCAGCGTAAAATGTGTCCGGCGACCGCCTGTTGTGACCGCCGCCGCCGCCTGGCCGCCCCGGAAGCGACGCGCGCGCGTCCTGCGCCGAGCGTTTAGGCGGGCCGCCGCTGGTAAGAGCTCTCCCATGGCGAGCGTCGTGAGTTTTTGTGGCGTCGGCGACTGAGGAGCGCGCGGCGGCCGCATTCTGACGTTCGGGCGGCGACCACACACAGACAATGGCCACGTATCGGGCCTGCCAATCGCTAAAATGCTGCCCCACGTCAGCCGACTTGATTTATACCCGACAAAGATTGATGATTTATTGCTGAGCCACCCAGGAGTAATCCGGTCATTAGTCACCTTTTTTGCCAGACTCATATATTCTGAGCCTCCTAATGGGCAGCCGGGCTTAAAATTGTCAATTGCAAACCTGTATAAGGATGCGAGCGAGGTCCGGGCGGCGGTCTTCAAGCGGGCATCTTGCTCGAGCCGGGCGGCACATGAAACTCTTTCGCGGGGCGCACGAGCTTCACGAGTGTCTAACAATGTCAACATTTAGACGCTTGCACACAACAACATGTGCAAAAATGGTCGACACGGCCACCAGTGCAGTTTGTTTGAGGTAAAAATGTCAACGTTACCTGCAGGTGTTTTGCGGACACGGGCATCACGCCAGTTATGGCGACAATGCTATTTTCCGAGTTAGTTACTTGTCAGAGTTGTATATAGCCATGTAGGCGTGAAGAGGAGTGGATAAACCACACATTCGTACTGCGTTGGTGAGTGAACCGAACATTTTCTTTGCGTGAGCCTTTACGCCTGTAAGTGACTAAAAGATCCAGCTGAAACTGAAAGTCATAAAAGGAAAAATTCCCCCCGCCCTCCCAAGAAGATAGTTAAAATGATGCTCATCCGTACATTACATATACGTGTAAACGGATATGCATCTCACGGTGAGATATGTTGCTAGCCTCTCGAGACACCGCAGCTATTTTGACGCTCGAGGGCGCAACTCACTTCGCAGCTCACTTTTGCAGTTGACGCGCCCTTATACACCAATGACTAACTATCGGGAGCCTTTCTCATCATTAATCTTCTCAGCCACTCCTTTGGCGTCTAGAAAGCATTGGTCAGCCTGAACAACATCTGATCACCTCCCGGATGACCATCTTATGGAGCTAGGGATTCACTTGGAATCCTTTGATCGCTGCTAGGGCTCTGTGAACGTCACCGTAATGTTTTCCCTCCTGACGCTGTACTATGAGTACATATGCCGATACGTGTAATGTTTCCAAGTTGTTTCGGGAGCTAGTGCCGATTTGAAGTACGCTTACCGTCCCAAGTTCCTTTCGACGTTTCCAGCGACATACCTTAGCGCCCTAAACGATCGTTCAGTGGTCTTGGGCCTTGTACCGCTTGGGCGCGCCGGCTACCTCTGAAACTGTTCTACATCTGATCTATCGTTCGTTATGGAGGCGAGACAATCCTGAAGCTCTGACCGCCCACAGGGGCTGGTCGTTTTAGGGCACACGTTCGTTGTGGTACAACATATGATCTCCCGCGTAATAAAAGACCGTATAACCTAGAGATCAGTCGATGTTGCCTAGCCAAATGCGCTAACAGTGGAGCTTCTGCCTCTTGAATTACAGCAGACTCAAGACCGTTCATAAGCCCTAGGCGTCTAAGGGCTTCTTGCTACCTTGGAGTTGTTTAACCAGCTGGACCATATGTTCTCCTGAATAGTCCGACTGCTTTCGGGGCCACTCAAAATCCTTAAGAGATTCTATACCGTGTTAAGATTCATCAGCGATATTAGCCCCCCCCCGCCCCCCGCCCGCCCCCGCCGAGAAGATTCTCGTTTGAGTTCAGTATGCTTCCATTTACCTGACAACTGGCTTTGGTATCAAGCATCCTTGACATTCTTCAGTACTCGAAGGCAGCGGGCTTACTTGGATAGATTACTTGGATAATGGACACTTACTTTGAGCCCTTGATCGTCTCAAGCGAGGTACCTCTGGAAATATCACAGCATTCTTCATCGTACTACCGTCTAACGGTCTGATAACTCACACCCATCGCCGTTTGCCTAAACTGACTTGTAGTCCCCTACCTTTTCAGCCTATCAAAGGTGACCATCGGCTATTTCGACGCTATTTGGATGCTGAAACAAGAACTCAAAGTCGTATAGGAATCCTCCATTTATCTCTGCCCTACCGTCTTGGGCCCTGTACTGCACCCTGCTTCAAACTCCACTTGAGCTTTCCACCCTCCTGACCGTCTTATATTACGTTTGGGCAGTTTTGTGACCTAGACCCGTCTCAGATTCTCCAATTCCACACATCATGTCCTGTCACCATGGGAGCCAAGTACACCTTTGAGCATTGAACATTCAACGGACGGATACAAAATCGTGAAAACACGGTACGGACAGCCCGTACCACACCTGTACCTGTACCTGACCTGTACCGCCGCGGGTACTGGTACGGCCTGTACCAGTACCCGCGGCGGAGAGGTGTCTGGACTGCTAATGCGGGGCTTAAACAACACCAGGGCATGCCGACCGGTATTGGATGCATTGAATCCCTGCCAGTGCCAGTGTCAATCAAACCTTACTGTCCGTACAAGGACCCTCAGGTGCCTCGGCCGGCGTCGGTGCTGCGCCGGACCAGGCTTTTCGAGACTATCCCTAAATTGCAAGCTTCCCAGCACGCGCCCGTTCCCGCCACATCTTCCGTCAATCAAATATGTTCTCACTTTGCAGTCATTGCTTGGTGAATGGAGTGTATATATATATATATATATATATATATATATATATACCTACTACTTCTTAGTTACTAGTTACTGCAAAACTTTGGTTCGCTACTTTAAACTGAACACATAATTTTTAGTCAGCATTAAAAAGACGATTGCTATGTATCATTTGAAGATAATACACAACATTCATTTTCATTCACGCGGTGATAATTATAAGGTCAACCTAAGGTAACGAAACAAGACTCTAAGTTACAAATAACTTCCTGATAATACCGTTGGCGGTTGTAGTTCCAATATAAGAGCTGTACACTTTGTATTCGTTTCGCCGCGGTGTCGATCGCATTGCCAGTGCATCCCGTGCAGTCACGCCTCTCCAACAGGAGGGAGCGGGCTTTACATGGGGTGCACACGTCAGCGCAAGCTCCGAGAGTTGCGACTTATTGGCTAAAAGATCATTCAATTGCTATATTTCTGCTATGTTGGTTGGCTTAGGCATAATCTCAGATTTACACACAATATCCATAGGACCACCACTGCACGCACACTTTCAACCAGTAGTCATAAATACGGTTACAAATAATTTACGTTAGCAACAGCTAGGAGCAACAAACGGGTCGTATATTACCACGTTTCTAATTTGACTAGCTTGCTTTGGTAAAAATATGCACATTTCCAGCCTTCTCCCACACACTGACAGCGCCTGGACACAACGTCGCTATCCGGGCATGCAATGTTCGCAATATTTATCACAGATTGAGTCGCTTTTTCTTGCTTTTCCTCCGAAGTTCTTTCTCCTCTTCTTGGAGGCGCTCCGCGAGCTCCCTGCGGCGTCGCTCAATCCCCTGGGTCCAGTCCTCCTTCGGCGGCTCCTCCGCAGCCGGCCGCTCCCGCTTGCCTGGCTCGGCGCTGGCCGGCGGCGGCGGCGCGAGCGGCCCCGGGCCCTGCTCCGGCGGCAGGGCCTCCCACGCACTGGAGTCTACCAGGTCGGCCGGACGGGCGCCGAGGCCGGCCATCTCGGCATCGAAGCGCGCCGCGTCCAGTGGCTCCGTGCGCAGCCCTTTCAGGATCAAGTGCGCACCGGAGCGTCGGTAGTCGTCCAGCTCGCGGTCGCGAGCGGCCACCTCGGCCAGCAGGCGGCGCTCGCGCTGCTGCGCCTGGCCTAGCGCCACTAACAGAGGGCGCACCAGGCGCGCTGCCAGGCCGCCGGGCAGCACGCGCAGCCGGAACTCCCAGCACAGTGGCACGCCTAGACCGTGGCTGGTTAGTCGAATAACATCTCTGTCCCAGGCGGCGCCACTGTCGCTGCGACCGAATGCCTCTTCCAAATATGGCAGGACCTGCTCACCAGTGGCCTCCAGCGAGGGGTTCAACGTCTGAAAACGCTGCAGGAATGCAGCAGCGTCCATCGTCTCGGAGAACATCTCGGAGAGATTGGTGACCAGTAGATTGTAACCTCCACTGGCACTAGAAAATTGGTAAAGGACATCACCAAGCCCCTGCCATGCACGCCATGGAACGGCATGAGAGCTGGACATCTGAAAAAAGGACACAAATGCAAGGGCACAACTCTGTGATAGGCACTGTTGAGAGACTTGCCATTTTGGTTTTCCAGCTACTGCAAATGCATGACCATAAATTGGACAATGTCCATTACCTGATGTCTGAAAAACTGATGCTGGGAACATGGTATGATCATAAATTAGGTTGTGTTATGATAGTTATACAATGCATACTAGTCATACAATGAATACAACATAAATACTATATAGTTGTATAATGAATATAACACTACTAAAACATACAAGATAAGCAAATAGACACATCTGGGAATAAGCTCAGATCTGATGCAGCACATTCATTTGACCACAGCTGTGGAACTATTGACCTTAACATTCTTTCACTTTGAAAACTATCACCTTCAACATCATTCTGGCTGCTGAAAATATTTCGGTAATACAGTACTTTGGTTATTTGTTCATGCACCCTGTTATCTATATCTAACCTCATCAGTTCTGCTATTCAGTGTGTGCACTTTAAGAAAAATATTCTTAGAATCAATATCTATTAAGATATTGCAATTTTGTGTATTGTGCTTATGACTGCCTCCCATTGCACTGTTCTTATGCCATTATTGGTCATTGGTTGTGGTAATCCTTATTTATCAAATGTTATGCCCAAGTCCTTTACAGCTACCAACAAAATCAAACCATTATGTCCATGGTAGCAAAAAATTGCAACAAATAGCAAGATCACAACATCTAAAAACAAAAAGTGCAAAAGATTGTATACTACCATTTGGCTTCAGCCCATCCCTCCAATCTTTGATAAGAAAATAACCCAAAACTATAAAGAAACACATTTTTGGCATCCTTTAAAACATATTTTATTGGGTTTCATTGCCCAGCCACCCTTGGAGTAAAAAGCTTAGATGTACAATCAGATTATCAGCCCTTTCTTCCGGATTTCAGGTTTGACAAAAATCACCCGCAGCCCGGCCCCACATTCTGCACCAAACTAACTGCCTTCCCGCCATTAAAATTCACATGTCACATTTCGCTACTCAATGGAAACAAAGGATAATAATCTGTGCACTTTGGTGCTCGAACGCCCGCGCTTCTACGAAGAAGTTTTACTTTTAATAGGACAACACGGTTACATTCACCTTCCCGCCGCGTCCCGCCCCACCTCGGAACTCAATTTGTATGGCCCAAGTCGGGTTGATGTCAGTCACAGTACATTCGCATCATTCGCGCGGTGTTTGTCTTTGAATCGTGGAGTATTTTCGAATTTGACAACCGAAATAAAACGTAGAGCTTGGCCCTATTTACTTAGAGTATCATGACTTCTCAGCCATGGCTTTCATTTCTCAAAATATGAGGCTATCCTCATTTTCATCTCTATCTGTAGTTTTCCCCGTAGTTTTATTGCTATTTCACTGAATGATTCATCTTTAATATAGTCCCTGATTTTCGATAACCATGGTAACAGGTTGACCATATCTAAACAAACGACAACCGTGACATTCTTTGCGGGTATGGAGCGATGGATTTGTGTCCAGCATATCTATTTCATTGTGCCTTTTCTTAAAGTTTTAAAGAGCAATGGTCCCAGTTCATTTGTGCAGTAGACAGACTATCAACATAATTCAGCCAAATGGAAGATAAACTGAGGGTCGCTTCTGACCTCCTCGGTGACGAGTCGGACCATGGGACACCTAAAGAGGGGGTTTTTGCCGCTATGGATCAAGTACATATGCTGATCTCATCGACTCCGGAAGCAGCTGTTGCTAAATGTAAGTGGCTGCTGTATTGTTGGACTGGAGAGGTATGCTTCATTGTGATGTGGTTCACATAATGCATCATTTAAAAAAACATTTATCAAGTGGATTTTGGAAATACAGAAGGTCTAGCAAAAGTCAGAATGCTAAGAAAGCTTAATATCAAAATTTTGTATTGTGCTTGCACTACATATTTGAAACTCCACTTGATGTAAGAAGTAGGTTGAACCATATAAATGTCTAGGTGATCCTCAAGGTGCTGTTTGAAAGGTGGCCCATGTGTAGGTCACAGTACACTGAGATGCTATGTTCCGACACTCCAGCCCCATACCTTTCCATTTGTGCACTCCATACTCCTTGCATTCCACATGTGGTTCCATATTTGGTGCTTGAAGGTTTAAGAATGCCTCTGTATTTGATTGAGTGGACCTGTTACCATGGAGTGGACCTGTTAACATGTTCTGCCACTACCAGCCTCAGCTGGCATTATTCTGACCTGGTGCCTTCAGGTCTGGTCTCCTCTGAGATGGTGCTGTTACTGGCATCAGAAGACAACCGAGTGTGCAAAACTGCCATCAGCATCATCACCAGCATGGTGAAGCATGTGGGCGAGCAGATCAAGGTCACGCTTTGTGACCAGGAACGCTTCCTGGAGCTGCTCGACGAGTTGGTATACAAGCTGTCGACAGTCAGCGACGTACAGTGTGCATGGTGGGTCTCCATACTCCTGAAAATATAAGTCTGGTAGCGCATGTTGGGGTAGGGGTCTGTATCCATATTCCATGTCCTCATAGATATATTCAAAGTGAGACCCAGAAAGGCACCTCAATCGGCGTCCATTTAATATCCATAAATAGCAAGGCAACCTCTTGCAAGCGGCAATGACACCTCCATACCTCGCGACGTATTCCAACAAAGACTGTGCTGGCAGCTCGATTGTGCGTCTTCTGATGTCAATGATCGAACGCGACGAAGATGTACTCGACGTTTTCTGCCACAACTACCGTGGTATCCGACCTGTGCTGAAGAGGTGGCAGGGTGATGGCTTTGACCTCTTGCTCAAGAAGTTCGGTGACGCCGTGACGTCAGGTACGGTGTGGCCAAACGCCGTGTGTATCGAGTAATTTGTTGAATGCTGGCATAACAATCTGAATCCGGTAATGCTTGCATGCGCTTGCGGAATATAACGGCGAAATGCCTCTGCTTTAAGGAGGACTACATCAGCTGTGTTCATATAACTCTCTGCAGGAAACTAAACCCTTGCACCCAAATTAACATGACTAATTTAGTTGCAAGTTGCATTTTGTCAAGTGTTTATATTGTCCAGTTCGCCAACCAATAAACGACACCTGCTCCGTTCATGGTTCCGCAAAAAAAAATGCCACTCCATCTCTCCTGCAATTGTACCACTCCGTACGTCTCCCCGCCCGCTGGCTAGTGTTGGCAGTCGCCCCCCCCCCCCCCGCAGGCGACCTGGCGCTAGCCGAGTCCGAGCACAGACGGCGCGCCGCCACCGCTATCCAGGCGCTGTACCGGGGCCACCTGCTGCGGCGGCGACTGGCGCGCGCCACCGGCACCATAGCGCGCCTCCAATGCCGGATCAGGTGAGCCGGCCACGGTGCACCGCCGCCACAGCTGTGTCGACGCTGGCTCCTCCGCCTGGGCGTGAAAGCTTGTGAGCTTGGGTGGGTTGTTTCCGACTCTGGAGAACGGGGCGGCTGCTTCGGCGCTCAGACTATCGCCCGACCGAGGCCCGTTTGGGAAAGCGTTGCGGCCGACGGCAAGCGATAGCTCGCCAGAGCCGCTGGTGAGGCTGCGCTGGCGACCGACTGGCTGTGTCGCGCTGCAGGTGGCGACGCGGCCGTGCCGCCCGCCAAAAGCTGGTCAAGTCGCGCGAGGAATGGGCGGCGTTTCGAGGCGCTCTGGAGCGGCAGCAGCAGCGGCGCCAGCACACTGAGAGGGTGCTAAAGAACGTGTCTGACATCAGCGCTGGTGAGCAGCTGAACCCCCTCCCTCGTGAGATGCCGTAACTGATGACGCTGTTGCGCTGTGGGCACCTATTGTATGATCGCTTTTGGCGGACTAGGCTCAGGCCTGTCCCAACAGCGGGCGTATTCAATGCCAGAGAGAATGCCAGAACAGCGTGATAAGAATATTTGCTGTCCCCACGTCGGAGGCATAGCATCCTGCTTTGGCATGTAATATAAGCAATGTACTACGATGCATCGCGACCCGTTTCAGAAAAAGTCCCGGCCTACCTCCGAGACCGCCGGAGGACGGCAGCCGCGCGGATCCAGACCTACTGGCGCGCGTACCGAGTCCGCCGACAGATGGCAGCGTGGCGCGAGGACAGGCAGGCGCCAGCGGGCGGCGGTGACCGTGCAGCGGTGGTGGCGCCACTGTCTAATCCGGCTGCGGGCCGGCGCCGCGCAGGGCCCGCTCTTCCAGTTGACGGAGGAAGACATGGAGAAGTACCAGCGGCAGATTGACAGGTGTGAGGTTGGAATGGGCATAGCTGTAAAATTTGCCGTTCGGTTCGTTGCTTTTAGGGGACATATCCGAGAATTGCGAGAGCTGCAACAATGGGCGCAGGACCGATTACCACACTGAAACGTCACAAAACGTGATGCGGTTGGCAGTTTCACCGCGTGCAACCCACACTGAACCACCACCTGTACTATGCTGTCACACGGCCGCGCGGCTTCGGGCGCCGGTGCACGTCGCGGCCGCCTGGCTCTAGCTCCGCCGCTGTTGCAGCTCGCTGGAGACGGCAGAGCTGGCGGCGCGGCCGGCGGGCGGACCGGACCGCGCCGCGCTGGAGCGGCAGCTCGCCGAGTCACAGGCGCTGTTCGGCCGGGCGGCGAGCCGGCTGGCCTCGGACGCCGCCTGCCGACGCCGCTGCCGCTCGCTGCTGGCGCAGACGCAGGCCATCTGCACACTGCTGGAGGCGCCGGCCGGCGAGCGGTCACCGGTTGATTTCTGGTGCCCGTCACACCAGCTGGCGGCACGCGCGCGGCACCTGCACCGGCGCGCCGTGGCCCACGCCGCCGCGCCCTGGTGGCGCCGGCTAGATGACTTCGAGGACGGGTACTGACGGTGTCTGATGAGGGGTGCCCGTGTGGAACGGGCGGAAACAGTGCGTCGGCGATTATAGAGGCGTCTCCAGCCCGTTCCAGTGTTTGATTGGTCGCATGCATGGATTGGCCAGCTTAACTGGCACCTGCGGTTTGATTTGGGCTGCGAAGTGATCACCGTTTAATACATATCTATCGCAAGGAAACATCACATGGAACGCACGAATATATTAGTCGGTACAATTTTGCGTGGTGCTGCCGATATATGCATAGGACTGGCCAGAATCCTGTGGTTTCCATTTACGCCGCTACATTCACGAATACGATACATGGAACTAAGCTATGTACTGCTACCAACACCGGGTAAGTTTGACCTCCCATAGAACTAGCCTCAAAACACGTGGCTGCCTCTATCCAAACAAGAACATCGACCGTGAGATTACACAGGGACTAACGTTCAGGTAAACATATTGTATCACGTTAAACGACTGAAGCCAGGCAAATACGACCCCAACGTAGGTAAGTACGAATACACACATTAGCGTTACCAGAATGACGCTCAGGCTAACTACGTAAAGTAAAGGACAAATCAGATCGATACCATCACCAGAAGCACAACAACTAGCCGGGGCTCGCGGTCATTTCCGTGTGGTCGCCGGTGCCATCCAGGGCCCGCTCAGCCACTAGTCTTCGCTGTCCGCCTCCTTCAGCAGAATCTCGAAGCTGAATGGTATGAAGAGGTATCCCTCGCCACTGTAGAACTTGGACTGAAACTCGACCCTGAGGGGAAGGGGGAGGGGGCGGGTCAGCACAGCGGGACTCTGTGCGGCCCGGTCGTGCGGGACAGTCCCCGCGCGACGCTCGGGCGTCCGACCCGGACCATTCGGCACGGACGCAAACGAGCAAACCTCTCCGCCGCGTCGCAGTCACAGACACGGCCTGGGCACTGGCCATCAGTTGGAGCGTCGGTGCCCGGCTGGCGCACGGTCGCGGCGCGGCAAACACTGCCGATAAGAACACTAGCGGCATTGGCCAGTGCAGCCGTTGTCCCGAACCGAGAGTGCATTACGTTGCTAACCAATGGAATCGTTTTCTTCGTTTCGACGGCACCATCGTGATATCGCTTACCGAGTCGTGACAACACACCAGATCCATGGCTGTGCGCACAGCTCTCCAGGAAAATGAGTCTCCGGCTATCGGACACTCACCAATGCAGGCGGAGTGTGTGCAGGAAGGCCGACAAGCCCTCCATCACGATCAGGATGCTGACTGTCAGGGCGGCCCAGGCGGCGAAGATGATGTACAGCAGGATGCCACCCCAGTACTCCTGCGTCAGGCTCAGGCCCCTGACCAGAACCATTGTCCACAGCACCTCCGACAGCTCTGTAAATGAGACGCAAGGGCGTTGGTGGGTGTGCTGACTTGCGTCGCAGGCAGAGGAGTAGCTGCGCATATCGGTCGTAAGCTTGATCCATGTGGAAAGACCTATCCTTTACCTAAACTATAATTTGCTGGTCACCGGTCTTCATATTTCATCGCCAATGCCTACCTCCTTTTCTTAGTTATATTAATCTGAGTTATATTAAAGGTGTAATGCCCTTCCCTTCAAGTATGTTGCGCAACAGTCCAGGACATTTTACAAAGTGCAAAGCGAGCACGAGCTGGGACCAGATGCTGGCTGACATGTGATGGTCCCTAGGCCAGACCCAGAGCGCTGGGATTTTCAAGAGCACGGGACGGGGAGGCAGAGAGGGAGGAGGGAGCTCAGATAGTATTGGGAAGCCTCGCTGTTCACTTCACTTCTTCACTTTGCTCAGGCGTACAAAAAAGACATCCTTATCTGCAGGCCAGATGACACTTATTATCATTTGGCCTACTTCATCGCTTCTAATATAGAAACAGCATGACTGACAACAGAACATGTGATCTATCCAACCAGCCCCCTGACATTGTCACCAAAAATCAAAGGATAGCCCATAGGCGTTGTATGACCATGGCAAGTCGGGGCGCCTTAAAACCCCAATACTCAACCACAAAGGAGCCCAGATTCTAGCTAATGATGCCATATCTGGTCCACAGCAGCAGCGCCCAAGCCACGCGCAGTACTCACGGGAGTGCGCCAGCGAGAGAGCCCAGAGTCGCAGGTAGGAGGCCGTGTGCGACACGGAGCCCAGCACGTACTCCACGGTGTGGATGGCCTGGTGGATGCAGATCTCGCTGAACTCTTCGTCGTCGCTGTGTCCGCCGCCGCCGCCGCCACCGGCCGTCGGCGCCGCCACGTCACCGTTCGTCGCCGGCAGCTGGCTGCGCGCCGCGTTCCTGCGCTGCCAGAAGATGAGCGCCGGCTTGGCGATCAGCATCCACGGGATGCAGAGGACGCCGATCAAGAGCAGGAAGTATTGGAAGCCCTTCTGGCCGTCGAACAGGTAGCCGTCGCAGTACTCCTCGCCCAGTCCGCTGCCCTTGGAGTCCGCGTTCATGTCCTTGAGCAGGAACATGTTGATAAAGATGAGCAGCAGCGAGGGGGCGCAGTGCGTGCCGTAGCGGATCTCTTCCGGAGTGGTCGGGTTGAAGGGGGCGCTGTACATGATCCACTTGAGCAGGCAGAGCATGCACAGCCAGCCGAACAAGCATAGCAGGAACAGCACCTGCGGCAGGAACATGGTGACGATGTCCGAAAACTTGCGGAAGTACCTGCCGGCAGAGAGGAGGGAGAGCGTCAGTCGTCAGCAGCAGGATGCGACACCGGCTCTAACGGCGAGCGGCACCGCGACGCGACGTCAGTTCGCCCGCGCAGCTGCCGCCCGTGGCGTCGCTTCGGCATTCACGTCGCACCGAAACACTCGATGGTCGACCAGCCGAGGCATGCGCATGGGCTTACATGTAACACCGCCCACAGCAAACACGATCGTTCCCATCCGAGCGCCGCCGCAGATGCAGCCAAAGCGCGCCGCGCCCGCCCGCCAGCACTCGCCGGTAGTTGTAGACGGACAGGATGACGCCGAAAAGCATCTGCGCCACGCCGAGCAGCACGGAGATCTTCATCTTGAACGCATTCTGGTAGGTGACGCGGTTCGAGGCCACCTGCCAGACGGGGTCGAAACCGAAGCCGTACGGCACGCCGTAGTAGCAGGTCGCGTTCTCCGGCGGCAGCAGCAGCGTCTCCGAGTCCGAATGCTCGATCTCTTCCACACGGAAGCAGTTGCGCCAGGACGAGCCCAACACGTTCACCGACTTGGAGAAGATGTCGTTGTAGATGAAGCCCGTGTATATGGAGAAGAGGCCCATCAGCAGGATGATGTAACGGCCGCCGAAGAAGATGGACGCAATCTGCAAAAAAACAGTCACATGGTGTCAGATGATCCCATACATGGCCAGCGACTTCGCTAAATAAAGGGCAAGACATACGGGTGGTCAGCGAGCAGTCTGATTGGATAGTCACAAATCTAACTCAGTCAGAAGGCAACATCGTATTGCACACATCAGCCTTTCTATCTGCATCAAACACTGTTGGCTACAATCAATTCAGTCATGATTGATATTTCTCCGTTCCAGTTGGTTGCATACGATCGATGTACAAAAATTCAAAGACTGCATGAGTGGTGTTTCGCGGCACTCACACATTATCGACGAGTGATATGCAAAGCGTCACTGCACTGGCCACACACCTCATTGTCGATCTTTTTGGCGGCCAGCGGCTTCTCCTTCCAGACCATCCAGCCAGCCATCAGTGCCATGATGATGCCGTGGCCGAAGTCGCCGAACATCACGCCGAACAGGAACGGGAACGTGATGATGGTGTACGGAGCTGCCGGGCAAGCACCGTCAGACGGTCAAGGCCTGCCCAGCCATGCATCCCTTAACCGCGCCAGCGGTGCGGTTAAGGGATGACGCGTTGTAACAAAAACGATGGCGTGTTTTAATTCTGCCACAAATAGTGATTCATACGGTGATTCAAGTGTAACACACGGATGCGAACTAATGCAGTCTTGCAGACCCGTATGTCATGACGTCTAATTAATATAACGTTTTCATTGCATGTTCATTGTGATACTCTCCGAGACAATCCCATCCTGGTATTTCCCCTCCGGCAGCACTCCTCCCCATCCATCAACCGCACCGCGGCGCGCGCCTGCTCACCGGGGTTCATTTCGCGGTACGAAGCGACGCCGTACGCGTCCACCAGGTCCTGGAAGCCCTGCGTGAACTTGTTGGTGCGGTTGTATGTGGGCGGCGCCTCCCTGGTCTGGATGCTGTTGAGCACGGGACTGACGGAGGAGCCGGAGCGCTCCGAGCCCCGCCGCAGCGCCAGCTGGATCGTCTCCGTGTCGGCCGCCGGCACCCAGCACTCGGCGATCAGACACTTCTGCGTCACGTCCAGGTTGAACCAGTTGAGCGTATGATAGATGGCCTTGATCTTGCGCACCTTCACGAACCATGTGCGGATGTTCTTGGCGGCGGCCACCAGCACGCGGTGGCGGTGGTCCTGGGTCTGGGCCAGCACCTGGGGCGGCGCGGCACGCAGGTTGCCGTCAGTACGGCTCATCCGGGGGGAAGGGGGGGGGGGTGAGCGAGCGGTCGACTTACTCGATTGTCCAGAGCCCAGCTAGCTTTTGATTCGTACAATGCCGTTAGGGCGATAGTAGCTTTGCATCAGGACCCGCCATTAATTCACACTCGTCAAAAATCATGGAAACATTACCATACCAAAGCCGCATCTGAACTCATCACACGCTGCGCAAGCCACACCCGACGTGCGGCCTTATTGCACGCTGATGCCCTAAAGCAAATACGCCTCGGCATCGCACGCTCCGCCCGCCCGGCCACAAGCTCGAGCGCACGCCGCACTCTGGCCGGCTCTGACCGTGTTGAGGTCCTCGATGCGCGTCATCACGCCCATCTTCATCTCGCGCCGCTCGGGCGGCGTCTCCGGACACGGGTAGAGCGTGGCGCGGAAGCCCTCGCAGATCTTCTTCACGCGCGTCTTCAGCTGCTCGCCTTGGAAGAAGATGATGAACACCGACTTGTAGACTTGGTCGCCCTGCGTGGCAAAGGAATGTCCGTGAAATATTTGACTCTTCACCCACGGTAGCGAAGTTCCGCGCCCCACCTCCACACATGCCCCACAGATTTACGAAGTACTTGGAATCAACGGTCGCGCGATTCGGTTAGGCTTCCGAATTCGGCTGTGCTTCGGTTCCCGTAGCTTCGCTGGGAAAAGAGACGTTGATGAAAAGAAGAGACGTTGACGACGGCGTTGATGCTGGAAGCGTTGCCATCCACAACATAACATTCATCCGTGCCTAAACAACACGAGGAGGATCTCGGCTGACATATGCAGCCTGCTATCACTCACGGTCCATGAGAGTTGGCTCGAATCACTTCCGACACCTTACACACTCACCGAGACGGGATCCTCGAGCGCGGCCTCGATCTGCGCCTGGCGCACGAACACGTTGCCGCGGCAGGCCCGCCACAGCATGCGCTCGAAGCCGGGCATCCGCTCGCGCTGGATCACGCCGGCCACGAAGCTGCGGGCGCCGGGGCGGCCCCGTCACGTCGGCACACAGGGCACGGCCACGCGCGGGAGTCCCGACACGGGCACATGGACACAGTCGGGCTGTGGCAAGAAACGGTGGTCCCCCCGCGGCCGCCAGGGTCCTGCGTGATGATCCGGGCTTTAGGGCACGCCGACTAACCTCGTCATATTGCGCCCCGAGGGTCCTACACAGAGGCCTGAGACCATGCGCGGTGTCCGCCGTCCCCAACAACGCGCGGCTGGACAGGGACGTAGCGGCGAGATTGGGGGGGACGGACATTTTCTATGGCAGTGCACGCGGAGCTCAAAGTTACAGGTCCAATCCCGAGATGGTCGAAACTTTACGTTGGAAAGCGGAGCGTTCGATTAGCGGCATCGATCGCATTGGTTCTGCTCATTTTGACACCCACGGCAGGAGACATTTCCTTTAGCCTGGTAATGCCATGGTGTTCTTCCCCCTTCCCCTTCCCAACACCGTCGGCACCGAGACGAAGAGCAACGGAGTTTTGTGGCATAAACCGAGGGTCGTACGGGCTAGTACACATGTCACACTACACTGCACCTACAAGTGCAACATGGGGACGGGCGCACAGCTATTACCAGTGCAAAACGGTAGTTACGTGTTCTCGTTCGTCCCCAAATTTGGGATTACGTACTGCGATCCCACTGCGAAAAATCGTCCCAAACCCCAGCTTTCACAAACATCGGCTAGATCCGCAAGAACCCAAAGAGCAGTGCATCAACTGCATCAACTGAATGCATCGGTGCATCAATTGAATGAGCTGAATCACAGCAGTGTGTAAGCAGGAAGTTCGAAGTTCTGTCTTAATATGGTTCTTCCATACAGACAGGTTGATCAGTGTAGATCAAAGCAGATAGAAAGCATACGTCATTCGTGCACAGAAACAACGGGAAAGCTCCCGCCTGCGATGCAAACCATGCGGTGTGTGATCGATCTCGACTTGTGTGAAGCGTGGAACCCAAGACCGAACCGTAGCCAAAGGCAATGATAACCAAAAGAGCAAGATGCTCAAGACATAAGGCAGCCAATAACCAGTATGAGTCCAACAGTAATTCCTCTGATAAAAACGTACTCAAGTGCACGACGTATTTCGGCATAATGGTCTTCAAACAAAGTATATGTTCGTGAAATAGGCCAAAGAAACACAACATCGAACACATATGTGGGAAATGATCGATCTCTACGCTTTGCAAAACGGCACGCCGGAACGCCCTAAAACTGGACGTCCACCGTCCACCATTGCTATGGAAACTATGCCTTCATACGGTTTCGAAATAGCAACTTGAGCGTAACCGGCTAACTCGGCTACACCATGCAGCTAGCTTAAAGTAGTCATCTCCTCTGGTTACTGACATTGCACAGTAGTCTCACAAACGCCTCAAACCGAACGAATCCATGGTTTGCGCACGAAGACCGTCTATGCACCTACCCGTCTATGCACACTGCACTCCTTATGGTAACCAACACATTGTCTGTTTTCCTCATCGTCAGAATCCGACAGTTCTCCATCCCTGCGACGCCATTTCGCCAAGATTTTGGACTGGTTTCAGCGCGCACTCTTCGGTCCTTTTGGTTGTTAGAAACGTTTACGTTTTCCATGCTAATCGAATGGAGCACGTGAAATCGTACCGAAACTGTAATGTCGTATGTTAAGTCCTCCGGAGCAAACCATTTGCATGCAAATATGTAAGTTTATACAGAATACAAAGAATTGTGCTTCCTGCTGCTAAAAACGCATTAATATGCCAACTGTTATTGCAAAACTTTGGCTTCTTAGAAATGCGCAGGCCAGACAGGGAAGCTCTAGCTGATTTTTCACCGTACAGAGGTAGGGCCTGCTCAGGCTGCGGCCTCGCTCGTGATTCATTCTGACGCGTAAACTGAATATTGCACGATGACTAGGACAACACACGAAAAACGGCATGGAGCTAAGAAAGTAGTATGGCAGTAAACAACAGGATAGCAAAACATACTGGGCACAACGGATGGCAACTCAACAATTCAACAGCTTCGACGTCAAAATCAGCCAACAAGTGGGAAGAGCACGCCACAGGGACGTGTGAGATTGACAGACAGGGCGGCATGCTGAAAGCCCACAAAATCCAGCGCGTTCCACGAACCTCAAAGCTCAAATCGTGGAAGCATTGGAAACCCATCCACAGCCGACAGACGGGCACTGACTAGCGTATAATTGCCACAGGCTGCATCTCCGTCACCTTACTTATTCTTAGGACCATCCTGGCGCCACAGCGAACATAACTCTGCCTTCAGTCGTCTTCACCAAATGTATGGCTGTCATTGAGGAGACCGATCTACAAGGACCCACGTCAGCAACACCGTCTGGATACCGATCAGCCGGTGTACATCGGTTCGCTGCGCCCCCCCCCCCTCCCCCCTCCCCCTCCAGGCGCTTTGGACACGCACATACTAACACCGTTGCTGTTCGCATTTCCGCCCCGGTCGCCTTACCAACGGACGACCGCCCAATCTTACCTCAGTCCGGCCCGCCCGGGCTCGAAGCGACCGATCAATCTCCACTGGTCACGGGACCGCGTCATGACCAGCGACTTGGCTTTCTGTGTTACCGCTTGACTTCCGACTTATCTCCTTGTTTCCACGCTTTCTGATCGATGCGCAAGCCGCGGCCCCACACCACTCCCACCGCTGCCGCATGAGCAGTTTACAAACCGGGTCGTCCCGCCGGGCAGAGGCTGGGGCGGCGCACGCACCTGAGCTGCTTGGACGGCGACGCCTTGCCCACCTCGTCGTTGGAAAGCAGCGCCTGCTGAATGCCCTCCTGCACATATTGGCCCTCCTTCTGTGCGCCGGCGACAGAGGGGGGGAGTCAGCCAGGCCGACGGGGGCAGGGCGTCGTACGAGACGCGTGCCAGGGGGACGGGGACCGGGACGGGGTGAGGACGGCAGGGGGCAGGGCGGGCGCGGAGTGAAGGTCAGCAGGCCGCCACCGTTGCGCCAGGCCCATCACCGTCGTTAGTGTCCCTCCGCTCGTCCGGCACGCGCCCGCTCCCATGCAGTGTACCTCCGCCGGGGCGGCGACAGCGGCCGCTGCGCCCAGCGCGCGGCCCACTCACCCGAGCTTCAGCGCCTGGCCCGGCTGGTGCATGGCCTCGTCGCCCAGCAGGTGGGCGTTCTCGTCGTCCCTGTTGGCTTCTGACATCTGGTGGGTAACATAGTGATACTGAGGGCCCTGAGATGGAGAGAGGCGCGCAGTCACACCGTCTGACGAGGGCCCCGTCGCGCCGCGCCGCACCGCACCGCCGGCCGTCCGCCCGGCTGGCTCCGGCGGCCCCCCGCGCCCGGACCGGGTGTGCCGTTAGCCGTGGTTCGGTCCGGACGCCGGGCACCACCAGCGCCAGCACAGGCGCCACGAGGCCAGCTGGGCGGGACGCGAGCGGGCGACAAAACAAAACAGGCAGATGCAACTCAACAACCAAGCAAGACGAGTCTACGTCCAGGTGCCAGGCAGGCATGCAGACCGCATTGGCCCTAAAGATTAGAGAGCGCTCCTCCACCCAGCTTGTGGGTTATGGGTCGGCGGCAGAGGACTCAGTTGGGATAGGAACAAAGCGTTGACTGGCGAACATAACGAACGGACAAAAATACGAAAGTGGCAGCTAGTAAAGTGAAATGATCCCAAAGAAATTGCACTGAAGCAAGGTTGCAGCGATAGGCCCACGTCAGATTTTTTCTTTTGACAATTATGCCTCAAAAGAGTACAGAAATTTTGATTCAACCCAAAAGCAGTCTCTTAATCCCAAAGTGAAGCTCCCGATATCACACAGTCACACGCCCACGCACCAAGCGACAGACAGCATCATCAAACACTTACCTCGTCGAAAAAGGTCTGTGTTTTCTGAAGGATATGCTTGAGCTCAGTAAGCTCCAAAAAGTTTTTCTTCAGTGTCTCAGCATTATTATTGACTTCTTTCAGCTCGTTTTCCAACTTTTCAAATGTCGCCTGAAAAACAAATGACTCATCATACCATCACTACCGCAACCCAACAGGACTGGGACCAGGCGCGAGTAATCGCTGCTGCTCCAACTGCCGTACGTAAAGCTGGTTTCACCAACCGAGTCTGGGTGAGGATGTAAGCTGCTTGACACAGGACACTAGTCTCTGCTACCTGTAGAAAAGGGCTGACTTCATCGTGATTTCTAGGGGCACTGAAAGATATAGTAATAAGAAAAAATATACAAGTATGTTATCTGCCATTTCATTGTTGATCCGTTTGTGTGTAATATTTACCAATGCAACTGATAACACTTCTGGAGAGTGTATCAAGCATGTCTCGAGAAATGTCAACCCACTCCAGGAAAGCTGTGACACTTGACCACTGACCTCCAGATCGATCATCTCACGAGGCTGGGGGGCCTCCGGATTCTCTCCCGTGTCTAGCATCGGTATGCCATCCTTCTTGATCTCCTTCTCCAGATAGCGCAGCTTTCGCTCCATCTCATCGCAGCGGCGCACCTCATTGACGAACTTGCGTTGGAAGGCGTTCACGTCGGGGTTCAGCTGCGGCAGCAGGTCATGACCCCTCGTTTGGCGACTGAATCGAAGAGAGCTCGTCCAACAATCATGCAGGACAGCACTGTTCGTACCTATGCCTGGCAGGGCCTTTGATTCTTCATTGCAAGTAAACCTTGGAACAGTTATGAGAATTTGCATGCAGGAACAGCTCACTTACATCTCTGAACTGGACAAGGCCCAGCTCGCCCAGCTCCGAGACACACGCGTAGGCGGCCTCTGTCTGCAGGAAGAGCTGGCAGAGGCTCATCTCCTCGCTGCGGAACAGCCCCCATTCTGACATGGTTGCCGCCCTGAAACAGAAGAGTCCACAGCATAAGAAACCCTTCATTGGCATGGGACATTGTGCATTGCTGCATTGCCAGAATTGATAACATTCTGATGATGACTAGTATCATTTGCCAAGCTTTTTGGCTTTCCAACATTCCTATTGCATAAGCACGATCCATATGACTACCCAAAGTCAATCTCAATATTGCATCAAGTAAAATAGTGAAATATGTGGCAAATTATTCATTTCCCCCCTAAAAATATGGACAATAGGTCATTTTACACAATTATATATTATTAGCAGCTAAAAATAACTATAGGAAATCAAGGTAACACCCAACCACCAATCAGTTCTATCATGTTGTCATTTCATCTGCCAGCATCATCACCACTTTCACTGGAGAAAGGTCATCTCAAGAACAAGTGTCATAACTTTCATTGATAACTGGCTGTTGTGTTAGCATTGCTGATCAGCAGCATGCAATTGTTATCTTATATGTTGAAGGTCAAATGATACAATCTTGCTACCTGGAAATCATTCCTGTTTTTGTGTACTAGAAGGTGAAAATTGTATTGGCAGGATGACCTTTCTATCAGCACAAGTTTGGATGGGCAACTCCTTTCAGAATGGGCTGTAAATAGTCTTATACAGCATGCAAGCAATAAGAAACCACCGAACTGTGATGGGTTGCACCGCAAGATGGAACTCCAACAACATCCATCATTGACAAATACTTTGGCAGCACAACACAGACACAACACACCAAGATCAGAAATCAGCAAATGATGGTGCTTGTTACTGATTGGTTCAAAGGTGAACAGCCAAATATGATGAGCACACCTGATCAGACAGAAACCTGGCTCCCAAGGGTGGATTGGTGATCTCATAAGGTTTCTTGTTTAAGGGATCTAAGGGATAAATGTAATAAGCATAAATATGAGTGGAATATTCTGCCCATTTACTGCTTTTTATCACATTTTGTAACTTAAGAAAACTTGGGTGCAATCTCAGTCTTGTTTTCAGTCTTAAGATGTGGTTGCTAAGGGGGGCTGGGGCATGGTGCACACCAAGCTCCTTTAACATGCAGTTGAGAGGTTAAAAACCTGACCTCTGATAAGTTGATTAGAGCAAACGGCCACTCTAAATGTTGTTGAGGATTTGATGTGCACCATGCAAAGGGACGTTCAAATGCACTAACTGCATGCACAGGGATGTTCAAATACACCAACCGCATGTACCATTTGCTGTGCAACAGACACTCACTCTACAGGCAGTCATAGTCACTGACAGTGCAATGACAACTGGCAATATAGGCATATTTTTATGGATTCAACACAGAGAAAAAAACATGCCATCTGTATTATGCATCAGCCACTTGGCAACAAGAATATATTGTTACAGATTTGCCTTGTTGCTGTGCAGACTCTGTATATGGTGATATTCAATATAACTTAATATTAAGTAAGTATGCTATACTTAATATAAGTATTATTTATTTCATGCATTGTTTCTTAGCAATATGTCAACTGCCATAATATCCTCAGCGATCATCAGGAGGCAGTCCATATGGTCCAACTGCAGCTGTCAAACATTTTTGGACTGGATCAGGGTACGCCCATGGGCTGGGGCACAATCAAGAATACATCTGCTGTGAAAACATGATCAAAAATCTGTCTGCTGTGCTGGATGCCTATACACCATAAGTGCAATGATTCTCAAGTTTGCATGCACCCAACTCAGACCAGATTAGATTGTGCACAATGTGTTATTCTTGGTAAAAAAGGATTCATTTTTTGCCTAAAATTACTTTTGAAACATCATAGTTTCACAAACAAATTGCTATCTTTATACTAAATGGGCAATGATAATGTGTCAAACCTTGAGGGCTTAAATTTACAGCATATGTGATTCTTGCAGGACAGGATTTCACTGCTGTCAGCTATGATTTTGCTGCCATGTCAGGCCAGCTTAACATGCATATTTGCAGTCTTTCCTGGGAGCAGAGCCCTCTACATTCATTCAGTCAGAATCACAGAAAACAATCATAGCTGAATCCTCAGATACACATGCTCTGGGCGGGGATATGGAACAGAACCCCTATATAAGTTCAAATCCAAAGAAAACTTTGATAGGCTTAAGAGAAAACACACAGCAATGAGATAACACCAGCCTTTATCAGGTTAGCTGACACCAATTTTAATCACTGCACTCATTTCTCCTCAGCAGCAGCTCTTTGGTAAAATCATTGTCATCACCTATGTTCTAACACCCTGTAATAATCACTACAAGTTGAAATTGGGCACATGTGCTGGTTCCAAATTTCCTGCTCTTATGATATTTATCATGCAAAACTGTCGGGAGAACATAATCATGCAATGGACAGAGCTCTATAGAGTTAATAAGTGTCTTTCCTTCAACTTCCCTTCATGCCATTCACACGAACACAAAGCTGACATAATTTACCCAGCTAGGGCATGACTTAAAAATTGTATCTCCCTCTATAGCCTGTGCAAACATGCAAACACAAACACGATCAGCTAGCTCCTACATTCCTGAGTCACAAGTCAAAATCCCACCCATCACATTCACTATGCATGCCACCGTAACGTACCTTTCTCGATGCTACAAAGGAATATAAGCTCTTCTCATGTGTATCCAGAACCGCAATAAAGCTGTGGTGGAACAATTTTAACGTTTCTCCTTTTCGCTAAATGCCACAAGTGTAGTTTTACCGACGCGAGCCCACAAACCGCCGCCCCACACCATCCCGCCCTCCAATGGTCGCCTGCTGAAGGGAAGGATCAATATTGCTCCGACGGGGCTTGGAGCGCCAGCTGTTGCGATCGTCACATGACCCGAAAGCGTGACTGCACTCGTGACACAATATTCGCCCTCATTTACCCAAGCGATAACAAATTACAATTTCATGATGCCCAGTTGTAATTTTTAAGAAGAATATGGGTTCAGATCCTATTATAAGTTTAGAAATACACTGTTCAAGCATTCCAGCTCCAACATATGCAGAGAAGAAGCTGCGCAATATGAAAAACACACTGACTGGTTGACTGTCATTCGTTAACACTCACTTCACTCACTTCACATGTTCCCTTGTACGCGCACGCCTGCGGTTAGGGACCGTGCGACCTGCTGACAGGGTGCCGCGGGCCTCTGATGGTGGCGGCAGATAATGCGCTAGACTGTGTACTTTACTGTTTGCTATCTATATCTTATCGCTCTCTGGGGACACGGGCGTGGGGACCATCCAAGAAACAGGCGGCCGAAACCATTTTTCGAAGACGATGCGTGTCAAGCATCCATTCCACTGGCATAGACAAGAAATTTTTTTTGAGACATACCCCAATGGAAGTTGTGAGTTCTCCTTGGGTAGGAATCTGTTGTACTTTTTGCATTTAAGGGCTTCTAAAGCATACTCAGGTGCCAGAAATCCTATAGCGGCCCATGGCATCGTACTTGGATTCCCGAGCCTAAAAATATCCTCAAATAAAAAGCAAGACCTCAAGACGAAAAACAGGATCTTCTTGGCTGGACGAGGCCCTGTGCCCTGATTCTGGGGGGGCGGGGGGGGGGGGGGGTGCAGCCGAGCCCATTGGACCCAAGAAAAACAACGATTTCACAATTCTGGTTGCTCTGGACCTTTAGGAAATCAAAGCATATTTTCCTAAAGGCAGTTCGCTTAAGAACGCTCTCAGAGGTAATGGAAACGAAGTACGACGAACTTTTTAAGATTTTTAAGATACAGGATGCATCTTTGTTTACCCCTTTCTAAGCCGGGGTTGTCCCCTTAGGTGGTGTTCTGGTTCCGCCCTTGAGCGCTCCTGGCTTCCTACGTTTATCTCTGAGGCCGAGTGCAGAGGGTGTACAAATGTGGCTTCAGTATTGGATGGCGTCAGACCCCACTTCACCGCATCATCCTTAAGCGAAATAAGAGGAGCATAATTTTTCACTCATGTGGTGGGGGAGGGGCTTCAGATGCCCCCCACCCCACGGCTTGGGCTCCGGTCCCTCAACTTTGGAAAGAAAGTTAGTCGATTCCGGAGGAAAAACCCTCGGTGTGCGTAACTTCGGGACGGGTTGTATCATTTCTCGCTACTCGGCCCCCACCACCCAACCCATTTTATTTTAAGAAAGTACGGTCCTGGATACATGTTTACATGGTCATGGCGCTGCCCCACTCCCCTTGGATTTTCCAGTGGTGGCGTTGTATGTTACCGAACGTTATAGAATGTCCCAGTTCTTTGTAGCGGTGGAAACTGCCACTGAAGCGCCTGAATCGGCTTCATAAGCTGCCTTTGTAGAAGGGCAGTGTATGAGTCTACTTGGCTGAGGCATCCATCCCATCTTTTTAAGGGTATCAGAAGGTGGAATCAGTGTTCAGATCGTCGTCTTCGCCCGCTGTGATAGTAAGCATGTTCATAATGTTACGGCCCCTCATTACTCAGCTGTCGTCAGTTAAGTTGTCAACTCTTAATAATGTCCGGATGATTTTTCACTTTCACCCATCTACAAGCCTAGCCTGGATTTTTTTCTTCAAACTGCTGTTACTCAAATCGAATTAGAATCAGCCGACACCAGAAGCGTAATGAGAAGACCCTGGTTCGAATCCCAGCAATGTCAGGAAGAAGCTACTGGTGGTAACGCGTAGGTATATCACTGAAAGCGGAACCCCACCCAGTGCTTTTCAGGATTCAGGAACACCTGACGATGGCTGGATAATTAGCTGGCCGAAGCGTTGTGAACATGCTAACACGCCAGATCAAGACAGTAGTCAGAACAACTATTCCATCCTGTAAAATACTTTCAACTTGACTTAGCAATTGAACTCCAGTGCGATTGGAGTTTCAGTATCGAATGATCATGTGACGAGGCCGTGACCTGTACCAGTAGGCATTCTGCTCGTTTAGAGTCTGTCCTCGTTGCCAAAGGCACCAAAAGGCAAGCGCACACGGCCATATGAGAAATGCGCTGTGGTATCCTCTTCACCATACAAAACGGTCGCTGCAGAATGAAAAGCCAAGGCAAAGAGCCAGGGACGGGGGGGGGAGGGGATGGGAGGAAATCGGCATTGGGAGAGCGCAACGCGGGTAATGGTGACGAAAAGGTGACAGAGAAGCAAGGCGACGTAGACAATGTGTGCTGCGTTTGTTGCATGCTGTACCGTGTCTTGCGAATTCTGAATACAGTGCACGAAGTGGCCAAAATGGGCGTGTAAACCATGCACGGATTCCAACGAAAGACAAACATCTTATGTGCGTGTGTGACCTCTGCCGGGAGTAGAGGAAGGATTGAAGACCCAAGTGTAAGCATCTTTGTGCCAAAATTTCGGCTTTCTATTGCTATGGAGTACCAATTGCAGTGTCACGTCAGCAATTCCGACTCGCGCGACGTTTTGAACATTGCTGGAGTCTGTGATTGCATCTACGTTTTAAGGCTTGTGCTCCTTAGACGAGCATGTGAAATGTTGCGAAATAGATAACTTAAGCGGGACGATGCATCGCAGGCCTTTGCAGTGTGTGAGCTAGACGTCATCAGACAACAGGGAACGGCCAATGCACGATGCAATTTTTGACCAGTGTTTACCATATGCTAATTGAACGCATCGCACACATGCATAAGCACAATATTCTTTAATTGAGAACGTTTCATTGAGAGCCATTCATTTATGTCTACTTTACCGAGTAAACTCTTCAGATATAACTTCTCTCCTTTCTGCATGACATGTAGACGGAATACAACGCACATATGAACATATTAGAAAGGGCTTTAGTTGCTCATATCTGAAGCCTGATACCTTGTCGGTACGCAAAGGAATGGACGTTATGGCAAGGACCAAAGTTAAGCTTTTACTGAGGTGGAGCCCTTTGTCCATGGTGCAGTGGGCGGCTTTCTCCGAACTGGGGCAAATGACCCCTTTTTACACTTTACATACTTAAGAAATTTTAGACCCTAAAACACCACCAATGCGTTTATAGATTATTATTCAATGCCATAGAATACATTGAGCTTGGTACTGATGTTTGAGTTGGTCCGATGAAGCGCCTCAGTTTAAAGATGAATGGTTTTAATGAAAGAAGTGGGCGTTTTGCCCCACCCTGCCCTATCTACTTGGAGTTCTCAACTGTCTACATTCATTTGCGGACATCTTAATGCGTCTCATAAATTTGGTACGAGGGGGGGGACGCGCCACTGTGGTCATCTATGTACGCAGGCTTCTGTTTTTAAATCGGGAGCGTGTTGCTGAAACGGCGGATCGTATTCTGTGTTCCGTGTATCTGCCGTCACAGGAAAGAAGGAGCACTTTAGCACGACTACGCTGAACGACTGGGGATCACAAGGTGCACGCACTACTCTCCCACCGGACCGCTTTGCTAGGCTTCAGGGGGGCGAATTGCTATGCAGCATAATATGAGTGACTATGGGGTTTAAGGAACGGTTCGTCGGTGTATCATCCATCTGAATGTGTTGCAAAGGAGTTGGTGAAAAATCGAATCAACACATTTTGTGGGCGTGTTCCAAAAAACTGAACTATGGCTGTGGCATCGATTGATTTTTGCGAGAAAAAAATGACCATGCACACAGCATTGAAACATCAAATGTTCTCAATGCGATCATCGCTCGCTTGATAACGTCGTTCAACCAGCACCTTCTCTCAAACTGAAGGACGATTATTTTCAGCGAACCCCCAGTCCACAATAGCGCAACATCACGAATGTAATGCCTTTCCTGCAACTTCAGTCAGCTTCAACGTCATGCCAAAGCGCTAGTCACGCGGATTCTCAAGTCGGCCATTATGATAACCAGTCCAGTCACCAGTCTTTACCTACTCTGTCCTCTCAGCTATCGACGTGTCTGCTGAGTTCGCGCAAGTTCGGTTTTAATTTAAGGTGTAGATACTTGCCAAAATAAAACGGCGGTTCAAGTGATGTGTTTTCCGTGGTATCCACAGCAAATGTATCATGTGTATGCTGTTCTCTAATCTGCAAAGTGTCAGGCCTTACCCTTCAGCATAAAGCTGTCTTTCACGTCTCGTAACTGTCTTTCACACCACCACCTTCCATGAACGATAAACAAGACATATTTCCGGTGATCACAGCGTACCGTCTTGCTGGGGCGTATTCTATGAATTGCACGTAATTCTAAATTCCTCGCAAAGCCGAGCCTCTACATCAAATTAGAATGGAAGGTCGTCTTTCACCGTTCACTTTGGAATATCGCCCTTACTTAGAGCAATCTTTATCGGCCGATTTAAAGGAGAGTTTAACCACTGATATCGGAAAGCACATTTCAATGGACGGAATCCGGGGAGAAATCAAGTTCTGTGGGCGACTAGATAAAAGCCATCTGCTAAGCCCTCCCCCCCTTAACCAAAAAAAGAAAGTGACACCGCCGCTCTCACAAGCAATATAGCTTTGCCACACCAACTTTGAAGACGGTGTGGCTACTTTTCTCCGGCCATGCCGCATTCTTCACCCAGTTGTACGGTAAACGCCAAATGTTTATTGGATTACAGCCAAGGTACCCCTTCTGAGATGCAGCAACCTCAGGTACTCGAACTCAACTATTTTAGACGGTCAAGTTTGATGATCAAGAAACCCTGAACGTGACGGCCAAAACGCCTCCGAGGCGAAAAATTTTCCGAGCATTTGCTCCCGAGAAAGTTGACAGGACCGGCTGAACAATCAACCGGACTCGAATACGTTACGCGGTCCGACCAACCTAGTGCTCAACTGCTCCTCACCGAAATAAGGTCGACCTCCGATCCGATCGAGAACGCTTGAACATTTAGATGCACGGCGTCACGCTTTAATAAGGCCGATTACCCCTCGGTCTGGCGGGTGCAAAGTCCGTCGTACCAGCTCAACGAGGATTCCAACATCAGCTGCTGTGTTTTCAGTGCATCACGCTAACATGACATCAAATCTTGTCGTAGGAATGATCTTAAGCAGTGCTTGCATCAAACTCCCATACATACGGCAATGCCACCTCTGAAGCGGTTTCCTTCAATCATCAGTAATTCCTGTCGAGGGAAGTAGCGCGACATACTGATCACACACGTATATTCATATCACACAAAACGCTGTCATCGGCACTTCAACAACGCATTGTTAAGGAGGGATGTAAAGCCCCAAATATTTGCCGTAGGCCTGAGCCATAAACTGGCTGGAGTACCACATCATTGTTCCATATCATCGCTCTCATTTCGATGCCGTCTTGAAGCACTCCATATGAGTCCTATGATAGCCGTTATTTCTTTCCGCTGATCTTCCGAATGTGCGAATCAAACTTTTCCAGTTCTTCAATTCTCATCAGCGCCTGAAGACAACCCTTGAAGTATTCGGATGTGAAGCATTCGGACCTGAAGTAAGTGTCACAAGTGAGTGGATGCAACAGAAGTGTAGGCCATGGTTACAAAAGCTATTAATGGACAAAAGTCATTTCAAAACTCCAACAATACACGTGTTTGGGGTTGCTAATTTAGTCTGTTCTATTAATGTTATCTGTTTGGTAGTACGCAAGCACATGACATCAAAGGAGGCTGATTTGCCGCAATGGGAACAACGCTAAGGACATGTAGCAATATATATATATATATATATATATATATATATATATATATCGAGTGATGGGATGATGTCAAATCGACCTAATGGGTGCGTGCCAACTTTGTCTCATAGCAAATGCCCTGAACAGCGAACGTCATTGATGTGAAGGCAGTCAGAGTTTGGTACATACCGGCACAGACCGTGCAGCTCTGGCTCTTTGTAGATGGTATAGCACTCTTGGCACACTGCTTCCAATTCATGAAATATCACCTTGTTAAACACGCCACGGCATTTAAGTTCAGCGAAAGAGCGCTTGCTGTATGGCATGTGAGGCATTGGCTCGCTGGGCATCATCTGCGACTGGCCGTTTGGAAGCAGGAGGACGGTAAACATTGCGACCAGAAGAGCTGCCAGGAATCCTGACGGCTGCATCCTGCAACATACAAGGCGCCATATTCAACACCGTGATACGTGTTTCTTGTTCGCCAGCTTTGGAAGCTCTCGCATAGCATGGTGGTGTGCGGAACAGAATAAATGTCTAAATATATCTCGACGAATAGAACAATGCGTATCCTACATTCAAGGAAATATGTTTTCATACAATGTGGTATTCCGCTCATAATAAGCCGACGTCCATGTCGTTACATCCTATGCTAATGAACATTTATTCCTGGTCTGTTTCTCTGTAAGTATATTTATCAACTGACATACTGTCGAGATTCAACTGTTTTCCGCACACACCTTGAAACCTTTAGAAACCGTTGCGCTGCATTGAGCTACGTCTATGGGACGATGTTTCTTATCACAACGAAGTGCTTCATTCTGGAAGCGAGGTGTATGGGAAAAAGCTATTTGAAGTTAAATAACAAGTTATAAAGCTAACTACCAAGTTTGAGCCAATGTGCTTAGAGATTAAGCTCACCGAAGAACATGGGACGGTCTTCGCTGCACCTAAGTTTTTTTTAGAATTGTCAGGATCTAAAGCTGTTTTTGGAAACTAATTTTTCGGCTTCTACAGCGTAGTTAAGGGCAAATACACCACGCCGCATTTGGATGTATCTCATCGACATAATGCCTTCGTATTACTACATGATGTAGGAAGTGCCAACCGGGATAACATCCCTTTTACACAACAGATTATTTGAAGATATCGCACGCAATTCAATCAGTAGACGAGGATTTTCCGTGCTTCTTGTAATCCAGTTGAGATATGAGCTACTCATGGCACTTACCTCGTAATGGACTGGAGAGGCGAGTGACAGGTCGTTTGCTTTCACGGGGAGGATGAGGAGTCGGAGGCACGTGTGAGATGACTGTGGCTGGTCGGGCTAGTATCGCTGCATTTATACGCCGCCGCGCTGAGTCAATCTGAATCTGAGATTGGCGCGTGGGTTGAGCAATCCGACCAGCAGATGTTGGTATGCATGTGACTCGGTAATGAACACGTGCAATTTGCAACGGCAGCCCACAGGGCACCGGGGAGGAGCCCTTCACACGAACCTGGTGTTAATAGCTAGATGCCATTCAGTAACGAGTAGAACTACATGCGTAGGAAAATATACCCACAGGAAAACATCGATGCCCATTTACCCGTGGTGGGTGTGGTACGCCAGTTCAAACTTCCAATTCACGAATACTAACTTGTCGCAACACCAGAATTGTTGGGCGAGTCCATTTAAGCGACACCAACAATTATGTCGCGTAGCGTTATGGTGGTTTCAATGGCATTAATTGCAATAGCGAGCGATCCACCGATTGCCAAAGGCACCAGGAAGCCTGCCTGAGGAAAATGATACAGACGTGACACACGAAGTGAAAAGGGCGATCTATTTGCCCTTCATTGTCACCAGGAGCACTCTGTTGGCTTAATAGTATATATGGCTGCTTGGGCCCCTGACAACTCGAAGACCTTTCTCTACACAAAACATCTCGAAGCTACCAGCGTCTCCTCGGCCACTCAATGGCCACGTTCACCTCTCAGGACCATCTTTGTGCTTCAGGTGCCTCTGACCGCTCACCGACCGTTTTAACTGCTCAGGGCCCTTCTCTTGATAGACCATGGGGCCTTCTGGCCAGAGGCTTTTCCTCTGACTGTTCAGGGGCTTTACTGGCCACTTGACTACTCTTTGGTCAACAGGAGACACTCCCAGCTACCTAAATGTTCATCTCGCTGCTGAGTTCCCGCTGGTCTTACAGTAGCCAATTCAGTCGCCAAAGCCATTTAGATGGATCTCATGGCCTTCCGAGCACCTTCGGTCTTGTCAGCTGCCCAGGGCCCTTTTGGCTGTTCGTGAATCCCTCCGACCACCCAGGGGACCTGTGGACACCCAGAGCTTTTAGTAAACGCCCAATGAACGCCCAAGTAAACGCCCCCGTCTGTATTGTGCCCCGCTGCTCACTCAGGCCATTTGAGTTAATCGGGGGTCTTTCTGGCCACTGCGGGACTACTCTGGCCAATGAAGAATACCTTGGTCAGTGGCCATTGCGATGGCCCTCTTGGTGCTCATGAGCCACACTGGCCACTCAGGCTCTGTGTACCCATGTTACACTGTACCCTATGGCCTCTGGATCCCCACAACCCTCTGAATGCTCGTAGCCCTTTTAGCTGCACAGGGCACGTACCGCAGTCAAAGGCCCCTTGGTACTAAAAACCACCACAGTTGCTTTAAAGGTCAGCCACCAAAAAATAAGCATCCTATCGTACGTGGTTATCAAATTATTCGAGATAGCCCCCAAGGGCCTGCAAGCCCTTCCCTACACCCCGCCCTACCCCCACCACCACCCCCCACCCCACAATGTTTTAACTAGCTTGATGAATTTAATAGGAGCTTTCGGCATAATCCATCTTCCTCTGCCTTGGTTAATCACTATCATAAAAATCAGATTCAATCAGGCATCAAGAAAACCTTAAAACAACACCAAATTTAGCGCGCATCTATTCAAGGCTTTGTGTATCTGAATTGGCTTTCAATTTTGTGGACCTTAAAACTTGGCATATTACATTATTCATGCACGTTGAACTGAGACATCAATTTGGGACTTTCAGTAGGTATGGTAGGTTGTTGTGCCTTTTTTATGTTCTTACGCGTGTTGGGATTTTATTTGTATGATATTGACTACCCAGGCAGAGGAAGGATTAGAAATTACATTAAGTGCTAGCATTCGGCAAAAACCAACGATTTTGAAAGATTATCTTTGCACAATGGCTAAATTCCAGGTACATAATGTTTCCAAGCATGGAAAACTGCTTGAGAAAGGTAACTTTTGTGTCATGTCATAGTCACCACGAATTACGAAATAGTAAAATCAGGCATGAAAATGTCGGAAAGGTTCCTTGCTTACCTCCGGCACAATATACTCCAACCAAAACGAAAACATGAATAAGACTTTCGTACCATGTTATACAATTTGGGTCAAGGTGGGGCAGGATGTGTCATTCGAAACGGGTGTATTCAGAACTCATTCCTCGTTATTGTAGCCTCACTGGTTTTCGTATGACGAAGCTCAGAGTAACAATTTATACAGCTCTACCTGCTATCTCTAACTGGTGGGGCTTGCTGTGATTGCAACTAGTTCGAGATTGCTCCAATTTTGACCACTATCCCAGTTAATCACTATTGCATAATTGCACAACCCAAACCCGTTGCACCTCCGGCACTGGCAAAATTCCAAAACCTCACTCATCAAGGGAAACGTCGAGACACACTCGGGACAAAAGCTTCATCGACTGGTGTCGTTGACAACAGATGTGTTAAGAGTCCACCCTCCAGCCATTTGAACTCAAATTTAGCTCTAGCCCAGAAACGGAAGCCCATGGGTAGCCGGTTATCTGGAGAATCCCAAATTGACTGGATCCTCCCCTCGATGTCAACCGATGACCCTCCAGGTCAGGCAAAACTCAATGTTTGGGAGCTCGAAATAAACGTAGTGCATTATCCAGAGCACAGAACGGTACCTATCCAGCCAAGCAGATCTATAATCATGTCATATATCAGATTGAGTGCCACAAGTGACCTGGAGCCGATTAAATTTCAAACAGGCTAGCAACGGTTATCCTCGGATGAATTTGTAAGGAACACTGAAATAATACGGGTGACCTGTGTGATGATAGACTGTGATTGCATGCGAATTTCGTACCGGTACTTTTTACCAGGGCTGCAGCCAAGAGAGGGCGGGGCTTGCCCCGTCCCTTAGGCCTCGCCCCGGTTGTTTCGTTTTCGTCATAGATAGTTACCGACAAAAATAAAAATCGGCATAATACGTACTCACCGAGCTTCCGATCTCATCCCTTAACAAAATCCTGGCTGCACTCCTGCTGTTTATCAGCGTTGAGCGGAAAAGCGTAAATTTCTTGCAATTACTTTCGTGTAAATCGTGAAAAATTTCGTGTAAAATTACTTTGCAAGGCATGAGACATGACGACATAACATCAGTAACCGGGAAAGGCCGGAAACGAAACCATTGCAAGTCACGTGCAATAAATGTTCATCCGTATGCTATATCGTACGACCCTTGTTATATCTATATTGTGCGACCGTATCGAGGTGCCGACCCTGATTTCTTTACATGCGCTCAGACATGTTGACTGGGTTAAAGCATCCAGCCTCAGTCCCTTGTCCTGCAAAGTCTGAGGATTATCCTGCCTGTCTATATGCAATTTGCGTGTCTATTCGCGAGTGCAAAT